>NW_024467327.1:119940-308240 GCF_000600275.1 Aspergillus ruber CBS 135680 | reverse complement strand
GCCCAAGAGGATGCAACATGCAGAAATTGTGGCTTATCAAGGGAAACAATACACCATCTTCTCTTTGAATGCCGAAAATGGCGACACCAGCGAAACAAGCTCTACAAGGATCTGGAGATGGATGGGGTCATGAGACCCGCTGGTGCAGAGGAACACCCACAGGGACGACTATTAGGAGAACCCAGAGCTACCGGAGCGCTACTAGAATTCCTAGCTAGTAGTAGTGTGGCTCTACCCCGAGCACATTCTCATCAAACAGCGGAAAGGGCCCTAAGAGACAATGAATGGGAACTGGAAGCACTGGAAGAGACGATCAGAACAGGAGAAGGATAGCAGGGAGGGTAGCCTAAGCTGAATCCCCAACTCAGGTCACACCCACTCTGCTCTGAAACACAAGGAGAGCACTCTGATCGAAAGCCCTGCGCATACAGGTGGTTTGGGGCGAGGAAAAGGATCAGAAAGATTATAGAAGGAGGCTAGTGCCTCAGGAGCTTATGTGGATAAAAGACTGTAGAATAGTTACTAGCCTCAAGTCCACGAATAAGGGTCTATCATAGCTCTAGGGCTCGGTATGGACAATAAACTTGATTAAATAATAGCATAAGATAGCCCTTGCAACTTACTTTCCGCAACTTCTTGAAGTAGACATGAGGCACACATCCATCTCTCCATGCTGCTCGTTCTCATTGATCCAACTAATTTCCAATATTGTACTGCACTCAGGGATGTACATATCATTAATTTGGCGTAGGGTAGTTTCTTCCTCGAGACATTCCATTCCAGAAAGCAGCAATAAAGAACTGTTGCAATCACATGAATAATTTCAGCAGATCTGCCGTGATGACTATCTAGCAGCTAGATATCTATCATTCATGGCTTGTGTGGACTCTAAGGATATCCCGCATTCAATGATTGTACAGGAACGATTGCGAAGGAAAGAGATAAATGATATTGGTACACTGGACACAGTGATGGGAAATATCATGACATGCACTGTTTGGTCCATCTTGCCACAAGAGGGTGGCTCAGAAGGAAGCAGAAACTGCCATACTAGCAGAGCAAAGCAACAATTCACCTTGGAGAACTAATTGCAAATGCCAACCTGGTGAATCGGACAGAGTAGAGGGCATATATATCACATGCTCAGTATGCAGTTAGTGACAGGTGGTAGTAGTGGTGATGACAAATTATCGATCTTGCAAGAAAATGTGGAAACTGCCTGCACAATGACGGACGGTACAGCGAAGCAAGGGTGATGTATTGGAAAGTTCTTGAGTAACGGGAGAAGGTGCTTGGATCCGAGTATCCCTCCACTCTCATATAGTGTCAATAATCTTCGCTAGCCCCTCAAAAAAGAAAGAAAGAAAGTCAAGATCTATGGTGAATACTGTACGAAACTCGATATATTAAGTACACAACAAATCTTCCTTTAATCAACCGGCCAAGACAAACCTGTAATTATCCCGATAGTTAAGATAGTAAATTAAGTATGCAGCGTTGAAAGGCAGTGTGTGCGGTTGTCGAAAACTAAATTCTCCCTACTCTAATACCTATTATTCAACATAAATCTAGATTAATGTCCAAGTGTCTGTGACATAAGCGACATGGACCTCCTGCACTCGACTCTGGGACCGAGTCAAAGTATGGTTAGACTTAGCATTTATCAGTCGCAGCCCCCCGAAACACTCTTTGAGACTATTTGTGACGTTAAATAGCAGTAACCAGTGAACGCAATGCCAATCTTATCTGGTCATCTCTATTCTTCCTCCAGACTAAGAAGTGAAAGCCAGATCAGGCTGTTGACAGTTCAGCCGGAGGCGGACAGAAGCCGAGAAATTCAATGCTCTCAAGTAAGATCTACCACCACTTCAATGAATCTATCTGTGCTGGAATCTCACATCCTATTTCTAGTATTGCTATTTGCGCAAACAGCGCTTCGGTTGTCAAATGCCTGCTTGAAAATGGTGCAGATCCCAATGACAACTATTATCTGGATGAATCGCCGCTTGAATGGGCTAGGGCAAAAACACCCGACAACCCGGAGATTGTTCAGTTACTTTTTGATCATGGTGCGAAGGAGTAATGATAATATAACTATTTGGTATTATTGAGCGGTTTACAGTTTATTCATGGTTCAAAATATGAGGAGGCTTGCTGTGACATGCATTTTATGACGACTATGTCTATCTATCCCAGATGCCTCGCAGTTTGTCTCCAAGATTTCCATTTAGAATTTCGTCAGATAGTCTATCAATATATTCATGTTGTACGAGACCATCACAGCGGGTTCCTTATTGATAACAGGGTTGACTCGATTGAATCTCTTATGGTATCCTTGTTGGTACGCTTCTTCTGGGTCTAGTGGTTAACGACTCCAAGATGGCTAGCTATCTGGGAAACTGCGCTTGAAAAAGTTCTGAACAGTTCTATCCTTGATGTGGCCAGATATGCGGAGCTTCTGGGGTTCAGCTGTCAACTTGTGGTACAGTTCATCCTTCCAATTATCCTCTGCAACGCCTGCTTCGGCAGCAAGATATAGGAATTTTGAAAGGAATATAAGGAACTTGTCATTGACCTTCATGTGCAATTGTCGGAAATGGTGCTTCCCAGTGATGACCCGGTCTGATCACTATAGATCATTTTCAGGTGGTTGAGAATGTTTTTGGAGTCAGTGCATGGGTTCGGTCATCTAATGGGATCCAAAGAGATTTCATAGAATTTAAGTTGATGATTCTAGGGTCCATACGATACCTATCATCCAAAATACCAGAACAGCTGTTACAGTGTAAATAACAGTAGTTATTGTATAAGATAAATCATCCTTTTTATGAATCCAAATTAGGTAAAGCGTGAAATTTTTATGAAAATGAGGGTCGATGAAGGTCTTCGAGGGTCACCTACAAGAGGTCTAGCAAGGGTTGAGGGTCGGATGGAGGGTCTCGGCGAGGTCTACCTGCCACACCATGCCAATGTTGTACACCTGACCAGTGCGGGCATCTTCGGAAAGGAATATTATCCTGATACGGATGGGAATATAGCTCTCCCTCTGCCACTTGCGGCTCTGTAGCATATGGTAAAGGGATACATCAAGCAAACGGGGTATACCCCAAAGTTGGTTTGAAGAAGATAAATTTCGAGATTTTGCGTGACTCGGGGTAATTAGTTGGCTATTTGTTCTAGTCGTGCGATGCAATATATTCTATCTAATATCGGTTATGTTCTAAACCTTATGTAGCTGTACCAGAGGCAAGATCGTGTCTGCTGTTCCAATTGCTCACCCAATACGGAAACTTTCCTTTTCGAGACAACCTATCCCGATTGGGCATTCCCCGGGTTTCCCCACGTTCCCCCGCATTTCCGGTAATTGACTCCATCGGGTAGATATGATATAGAGAACCAGAAATGGATTCTTTCTCTACCTGTATATCATTCACAACTATATTAATGACTTTCAACAAAAGGTAGTACACAATGGGCCGTCGCGGACCAGCTTGTCGACGATGTAGGGGTGAGTTTCCTCTCTTGATCTCCGTTGACACGGATTTGCTAACTACGATAGGACGTCATCTAAAATGTACTATCGATATACTTATCACAACGACTGGGCTACTGACATGTTCCCGTAGGCAATGGAGACAGGCCATGTGCCCAATGCAAAAAGTCCGACATTGAATGTGATTTGTCGAAGGTGAACATCAGATTCCGGTCGCACAAGCCTCGACCAAAGCCGGATTTAACGTTTTCGCCCAGTCAGGAATGGGTTGGGACGGCCGGAAAGGGTGAGTCCCTGTGGAGGTGGGTTGGGTTCGTTGTTAATCGATTGGCAGGCGAGGTTCACTATGTTGACGTGAGCCGGGAATATGCCGACAAGGGTTCAAACGAGTCGAGACCCAGACGGACATCCATCTCAAGTCATGAGGTGGAAAGTACCTCTCCTTCAAGGCCTCGATCAGAAGACGCTCCTAACATCGAGCACTTATCCATTTCCGAAACAGACCCGATTTTCTCGGGCCCGGGGCCACTGTTTACCCCCGACAGCACAGCAGCAGTGTTGCCTCAGTCTATCGTCCATTCTACAGTAATACCATTTTCAACTATCGGGCACAATCGCGATATTCCAGAACGGTCAATATATCCTGCACAACGAGACAAGTACCCTTTAGGCCCCTTGAAAGGACTTCCGGATTCCGCGTCAAAACAGGCCTTCGTGACGAATATAGAAGAAGCATGTTTAATACGATATTTTGTGGACTACTTAGCTCTATGGGTAGGTATCCATCAGCATATTGTTGGTCCAAGTCTGACATTGTCAGTTTGACACCAGTGACCGAGACCACAATTTCTGCTACACAGTGCCTGAACGGGCAATGTTTTGTCCCGTCCTGCGTTATGCTCTACTTACTGCATCGGCTGGGCATCTCACTCGATTATATAGCCCATATCGAAACTCCAACAATGTGATCGTGTACGACGGCATCCACCTGTTCAACCTCCGGTATGACACTGCGATTTCGTACCATGATATCTGCATATCGTACTTGATTCAAGTGTCGAACGATCCGAGCGGAGACTTTAATGAGGATATTTTGACCGCTGCAACTATCCTGCGCTTCTTCGAACAGCTTGACGGTATTTTAAGTACGATTTGCCATATACAATGCTCTGCTGCTGACTGTTTGTAGCCCCCTCCGCAGGAACGGACACCGGTACCTACCTGACCGCCGTCCAATTCATCATTAACACACAGCGCAACCAGTCATTCTATTCCTACAAAACCATTGCTGGTCCACCACGCGATGCGAGCATTCACGATATCCCTGCTCCATCACTAGGTCACTCCGCGTGTCTGATAGCCCTTCGACAGGAGATCTGGAGTGCTTTTCTCCATCAACATCCGTGTCGTCTCCCCATATGTCCATATGAAGCTGAAATCATCTTTGACGACACAGCAAATGATTTTATCTGGGCGAACCGCATATTAATATGGTGCGCGAGCCTGCTCAATTTCTGCTTCCGTTGTGAGCCTATGACACACGAGGAAAAAGTTCAACGCTGGACGAAGTTTAAAAGTTTCGAAGAACAATGGAACACGCGCAAACCTTATTCATTTCGACCCATTTACTACGAAGATTCAGATCCAAGCTCTGGTACCTTTTTCCCGCGCATATGGCACATCAACTCTTGTCAAGTCATGGCGGAGCAGCATATCGAGCTCGCGCGCATTCTATTGGCCGTGTCAAATCCGAAGATTTCCCGGATTGGTCTTGGTACTTCGTTTGCAAATGCCTCACTAGAGGCAGAGCTACGGTCTATTGCTAGAAGGTTGGTTGGACTAGGAATTTCAAATCCGAAGATGCCACCTGCGTTGGTGACTTCTGCTGTGGGAATATCAATGTGTGGGGGGTACTTTAGGGACCCAAGGGAGCAGGAGGCGTTAGTAGATGTATTGGTTTGCTTGGAAGTGGAACATGCCTGGCCTACTGAGACTACCATTGGAGCTTTGAGGAAGGCTTGGTGTTACAATTAGGCTCCAGGTCTTTAGGAACAATGCTGATGAATTGACCGCTAATCTATGTCCACTTTCGGCACATATACCTATGGGCCTACGTGCCAGCTGGGCTTTGGCGAACGCTGTAATCTACGGAATAGGCATCAGACTTATGCCTAGGGCCCCTTAAATTACCCCCGAAATACTCTTGGAAATACTTAGGCCTCTCGAGGTGCGTGGTTAGTCTTGTTTTTTATATAGTCTAGGTTGCCTTTGTCATTTCTCAAAATGCTCACAGTTGCGTTCTCTTCCTTCTATTTTCTGTTGTTTTATTCCGCTGTTCTGTCCCGGGTCTATTACGAATAGCCATCCGTATCATCACCTATCACTGAACCCTCCTCAAAGGCTTGAATTTGCACAAAAAGAGGCTGTGCCAGGGACTCATAATCCTGCTTTAGGTGACATTCCTCGTCCGTGAGCATTATTAGGAATCACAACGCCAGGTTCATAGTCAAGCCATCCTCCCTCTCAGGGGATAACTGCGTATTCGCTCTCAATGATTTCAACACCTTGTCGGGCCACGGAGCTGCTGTCGCCCGACATCTCCGTTCCGCTGGAATCTGGGCCCGAAGTTGCCGAGCTGGACCGGGTTCATCGATGCTGTGCCTTGGATCGAATGTCTTGCTTGGGTCGCGTCGACTTCTCATCATCGGCCACCAGACGGAGGCGCAGGGGGAGCAACGCGTTACGATGCTTCACGGCAGCAAAACGGCGATTATTCCTGGTCCTATAATACTGAACCTGCTTGACAGGCCTCGTACAAATTCGTGCGTATGTAATCATTCTTTTAGTCAATTTCTCCCGCACAAATAACCGCAGAACCAGGATCAGAGCGCCATCTAGTGCCGCTTTCTCACTGACATGGCTTCCAAACTTCCAAAGCTTATCGTTGTATGGGAAGCGTTGAAAGTCTTTTAAGGTATTCGATCAGTTCGGTTGTCCTGAAAGTAGGGCTATGCTCGCCTAAAAAGGTATTGGTCCAAGTCGTAACTTTAGAAGCCGTTGTGAGTAAGTTACAAGTGCTATTGAGAGTAATAGAGGAGGTAGAAGGTCCTCTTTGAGCGCGCCTGTTTGTTTTACTTGCACATATCACCTAGCATACAGTCAACGAAAACAAGCTATATTGAATTCCATTTTGACCATATTACTACTTTCATAAGTTGTAATTATACTTCCATTTCTCTCCTCCAAATCTTGACTGGCAGTTCCCCAACAAGCAAGTTAAACGCTTCCCTCCGCTCGAGTCTGAAGTCCGGCGATTTCAACGCAAACTCATACCTCCTAACAATCGAAGCCAACACTACTATCTGCTCTAGATATGTGATATTCCTTCCTAAACATGCACGAGCTCCCGCAGAAAAAGGTATGAAGTACGGCTCCATCCGCTTCCTCGCCTCGGGATCCATCCACCGTTCAGGTCTATATTCTTCGGGATCCGGAAAGACGTTGGAATCCCTATGTGTGGCATAGATGGTCATAGAAACACTTGTGTTGCCTGGAATCCATTGGCCTAGAATTTGCGCTCCTTCTGGTGGTGTGCGGCGGGGAAGGCCAGCTGAGGTGGGAGGGGAGATGCGGAGACTCTCGTCGAGACAAGCGCGCAAGAAGGGGAGATTTTTGACTTTGTCATAGGGGGCGATAACTTCATCTTCGTCGAGGACGCTGTCAACTTCTTCGCGGAGGGTACGCAGGTGTTGAGGGCTGTGGAGAAGGAGCTCCAGGACATTCGTCAGAGCTATAGAGGTGGTGTCTGCACCGGCATTGATGATGGCACCAACTTCCGCGATAATCTCGCCCCATTCGAGATTATTTGCCTTCCCTTGCTTATCGTCCATCAAAGATGAGAAAAAGTCATCCAGCCTCTCACCAGCCAAGTATCGCTGCAGTCGGATAGCGGATTGGTGATATACAATATCACCCCAAGGTTCTCCCTTTTTCCAGATATTACGCCACTTAGTACTCAGCTTGGACAGCTTCGCAAGCAATGGAAAGTGCTTATAGTCCCACACAAACACGGCTCCAGCAAGCGCAGAGTTATTCTGAGCCTCACGATACCGCGCCTGATACAACGTACCATCCATTTTCTGGGCAGTGACAACATCAGACCCCCTCTCCAACATACCCATATCCGCCGACAACGCGATGTTATTGATCGCCTCAATCTTGAAGAAATAAACCCACTCTCCAAAGTCCAGCGTTGCATCGGCAGGATCTGGGGTATTTTGTCCAGATGGTAGTGGCTTCGTGCAGTGTGCATCCATCGCATTCAGCAACCGCTTTGTGGTACGCGCAACCTTGAATTCCCACCGCTCCAGGTTCTTAATCGCAAAAGCCGCAGAGAGCCTCTTGCGCTTGCGCGAGTGGTCCGCCTTATCGACCACATCAAAGAGCTGAGTATGCGTACCGCCTAGAATGACATAGTTGAGGTCTTTAGTACATTTGGTACCGTGGCCATAGATGTCGTGGATCGCGCGGATGTCGCCAAAGGATAGGGCATTCGGGCCTGTGCGGAGAATGGGAGTACCGGTCTCCTTGTGCGCTTCGTATATGCCTTTGGAGCGGTAACCGCAGGCACTAAGGTAGCAATGGCGGAAGTCAGTGAGGCCGGACAGGGGGGAGAAGTTGGTGTATTTTCGGAGCCCTTTGGGGTCGTAGAAGTAGTATACGACAGGAAGGACAAAGATGTAAAGGAAAGTGGCAAGTGCTGTGCCGGAAAACACAACTATTGCCAACATTTTAAAGCCAAATGTGGTCTAAAAGAATTTTTTCAAGGGAATAGTTGACCGAGTATCTTGTACAATTTATATATCTGCTCGCCAACCTGTCCTTGACGGGGTATACTTCCAAAAGCGATACCCACTATGCATCACAACTGATCTCCTCAAGCATCATAATTTACCGAAAATCAACTGATTTGCCCCTTAGAGCTCATTTGAGCAACCATTTCTGGAGGCATGATGTTGTCGTGGTCGATCAAGATGGCCGTTGGTCCCATATTCCCGATATGGAAAGTTTCCCTTTTGGGTGTACCAGCCCTAACGGCAGCTAATCAGATTCTGCAAATCATTATGTGCGTCATCTCTCATCTAATACGATAGTCATCACAGATTGCGTGTATATCTACTCTTTCTGAATGCTATGTCTCGGCTTCTATCGGGCTATAATCCACTCTCGGGTATTTCACTGCGGTTTGTTTTGCCGGACCCGTACAGCCTTATAAAAGCTATACTATAGAGAATAATGCAGTAATATAACCGTTTTTATCTAATTTCTTTGAATTCATTTAAGCCAACACAAAATCAAAATTGAGCATGATTCCTTAGACCTACATACAAGGAATCAGACCGGATATAACCGATAGCTGTATTAACAGTTCCACTCCGAAGGATGTTAGATGGCTTTAGAAATAATCGATAGCCCTTACACTAGTTTTACGGGGCGCAGGATTATGCCTTCCTAGTTTCAGATACATCCTTTTTACTACTCCGTCCATTATCTCACTGTCCAGGAGCCGTAATCATTATAATTGTCGTCGAGAATGTTTTCCTGTGTGATGATAAAACGATTTCGACTGCAGTGCGCCCTGAAACCGAAGCAAGAGGTACTGGGGACGAGAAAAGTGAGGAGAAATAATGTGGATAAGAAAACATATTTGCGTACAAGTAGGTAGTTTGGATTTCCTCGATGCAAAAGCCTCCGGAGCTTTATTCCTTCGTCCCATGACAAACATGTTTCTAACGCCATGAACAGTCAACTGAGCGCTACCTCCAAATACGTCACTTCCCAACACATATTTCTCACTCAATGCATCGTCCCCCAAAACGAGAATATCCACACATCGCCTCTTGGACAAATGTTACCTACTCAATCTTACGTCATTGTTATGATACGAGCTTAACCTCCTTTGGAGGCATCAGGCACCGGTCGCCACAAGCCTCTTAAACCTCCCCAGTGAGATTCTCTTCGCCATCGTACGACTTCTAAAATATGATTGGAATATCAGTGCACTTTCCCAAGTCAATCCTCGCCTTTATCTCCTGCTAAACCGCTACCCCTGCCAGCACAATCAGCGCTACTTCCAAGGCTCATTGCTGACCTGGGCAGCAAATGGGCTCACAAATCGTTGCGTACAGGATGCTCGATATAGGGGCCATAAATAGTTGACAAGTTTACCGAGACCAGGGGATTCTTATACAAATAGCACAGCATGTACACACAATGCTAGTTAGGCACTCAATTAGTTGCATTTACGCGCATACGTTCTTTAGGCAATATATCTCTACCTTCAGCTAGTCTTCCCCATATAGGCCTCGTTAGTCTGGAATAATCGACTCCCATTTCCTCCTTGAGCTACGATCCGAGAGATCCCACTTCAGTTTACTTTGTTGATGGTTGCAGCATTGCCTTCTTTCTTCCTTCCTCGGGTCAAATACTCTCGTCAATAGCTACCTAGGTAGAACGCATGAGTTGGATATTCCATTATGCTAGCTAACCCCATGACAAATGATCGACATGAGAGAAAAAAAATAAAAAAAAATAATGTTGCAATCATTGACAAAGCAAGCAATCCCGCTTCACATAATAGCAAATCACTGTGATTGGGTCATCATACTTTATATTCCTTGATATTTTGTTCCAAAATGCGAAACATAGCACATTCAAAGTAGCAATTGAAGAGCAAATGTTTAGGATTCAGGAACAATCAAATTTTGGTTATAATTTTGGATAAGTTGAACATCATTAGATGGAGGATGTCCCAAAATGGAAAGGATAATTTATGCTGTTCAACAGAAAGTGAGCAAAATTAGTGTTGAGCATCTAGAAAAGAAGACTTCAATGCATTTTAGCCTATCAGATAGTTGGGTAAAGGCCATAAAATGAACATTCGATGCTATAGAATTACATTCATGAATTGCCTGACATTCTTGCCGGTAATTTCGTCATATTTGTTCAACGTATCACCTAGTTAGTCTTTTCAAATAAGGCTTAGGGTATAAAAAAACATTGCTAATCAAAAGAGACAACCATGAAAGTTGGAAATCACGTTTCAAAATAGGGGCATGGACACGACTATAAAAGGTATGCATTTTGAACAGTTTCTTTTTTCTGCCTTGGGCATAAAGCCACAGAATTCTTAAGTCTAAGCGATCTTATCATACTGGTTGTTAGTATTCAGGGGGGTGTTAAATTCTTCAGTGGCTTTTGTCTTTATTTCCTATTGTGACTAGTTGATTGGATGGGAATACTGAAAGGTTGACAGTTATACATATGTTCAACTGTTCAACACTAACAGACATATTTCTGCCGAAGTAAACTGTCTACTGTGAGAATTGGTTTTATTGCAATAATCCCTGGTTTCGTACATAGCTCTAGGGATAAGTTTTTTAGGGCTTTATCCAGGTGGGAAGGTTGTCGTTAACCTGGCACTTCCAGGTCTGAAAGAGCTCCTCGCACCTTTTACCGGTGGGCATGTTCACTGTTACGTCGCCATTTGATATTCGATGTGCTTACCATGGTTGCTATTTAGCAATCAGTCAGAGCTGCCTTTCTCTATGAATCTTAGCCAGAAGCCCCCTGGGTATAGCGATAAGCTGGAGAAGGTTAGTAACATGATGAAGAACTTCCTCATAGAGGAGAAGAACAAAAGGGAGTATATTTGCTAAAAAAAGAAAAAGAAAGAAAGAAAGAAAATATGCTTTCGTGAAAGAAAATAAAAAGCTGTAATTAAGCGTGTATAATGTGAGGTGAGTCCATATAATGCAGCTGCATTGCACTTGTCACCCTTGCCTGTAGGCCGGTAACTCTGAAATCTGACAAGTGGCATCCAGTTCAGCTCTTGCCGTGAATTTACTCTCAAGTTCTGGTAATGTCTGACTCTCGTGTTGTCCTTGGGCCAAATTATCATCCTTTGGCTCAGGCCTGGTCAGAACATCTCTGTATTCGGTTGCTGTGACAGCTTGCCGTCGGCGAGAGCGCCAAAAAAAGAGCAGAGCTATAAGTATTATTAGAGCAGCAGCAACACAGCCGACTACTATACCAGCTATTGCACCGCCACCAAGGGACTCCGATGATTGTGCCGCCGGACTACTGGTTGATATCGAGGTGGAGGGTTCTGTTGAGCTCTATCATCAAATGTCAGCTCACAAGTAAAAACAGAATAACAAGAATCACCAACCTCTATTGAAGGAAATGGTGACACCATCGAATCCGCTACGTCGCCAGCACTTGGATTAATGTCTATCATCCATTTACCCTCCGTCGGATTCGTATTCATCACAGGCACTTTCTTCGTCAAGGAACTCGGACCTAGGGCCAGCATATTTGCCTGCCCAACCAACAGGTTCTTCAATTCCCAAACTCCACTATCATCCCCAGAATTTGTGGTTATATTCCACTGCATACCTAACCCGCTCCCTGTCTCCATCATTGATGGGGTTGATTGATCACTCGCATTCAACCCCAACTGATACCGCGACTCGTAGTCCAGGTTGCGGATGAAATAGACCCCTTTGTCATAAAAAATCTGCCAGTTTTCCGACCGATACTTGCCGATCGAGGTGATTGATAGAGGTGGAGGAGGTTCAGTGGCATTGACGCCCAGGGCTAAGGTGGAGTTGTTGACAGTGTTGGAAATGCGATAGTAACGTTTTGGATCGAACTGCGAGCTAGGCATCTTGCCGCTAGTTGTAGAAATAGCTTATTTAGGAACTCAAGAATTCATGAGTTCAAATATGTATATTTGCAAATTGCAGAGGCGATGTGACTGGAGATTCCACAATCTGCCTCGCCGCACCAAACGGGGCTATACGAGGCCATAGCCAGTTATTACTGGCCATATAACTGCCGACCTCATTCTAAGCCGGGGAGCTGCATAGCAGGATTCTGTGACTGCACATGGAGCATTCTCGGAACTTCATGGGTAGAATATTTTGAGCCGGTTATACACCGTATGGCGATACGCCTAAAAAGGCTAAACAAACAATGGAGCGAGCGAATACATTGAGGCCGAGCTACCGAACAAAAATCTACGAGCACATTGCCCATTGCTCTTCTTGTTTTAGTAAGTGAGCAGTGCGGCTCTGAACTCACCCCCCTGGAAAGATGATGGGTGGGTGATGTGGCAGAAACTCATCTGATCGGTGTGTTGCCAAGGCGATTTATCTCGAATCGCCTCATCCTTCGCGTCTGGGCTGTTAGGGAAGCGGGGTTTCTGGGATCATAGCTCAGAAGGAAAATTAGGAGTTGATTTATTCCGGATTCAATAAGGTCTATATGGAGAGGACTAGTCATCAATCACAGCTTCTCGATGGCGCCTGTTACCCGGCATTCGGCCAGAGGTTATGTTCCAGGCGAGTCCCAACTTAGGGACATCCACCGGGTGCAAGGTCTAACCGTGCTAGTGAAAACCCGCGAACACCGGAAATTGAAAAAGCCAGATAAACAGACTGAAGGGGGGATCCAGGCAAACCAAACGCTTCATTGCCAGTCCCCCCACCACCAGACATGGACATGGAAATGGTAACCCAGGTTTCATCGGCCTTGTCTGAGTCTCAGCCCAAATGGGCAACTTGATTTTGAGCTCTCAAAACACACGCTAGCATGACCCTACATGCCCAGGCCATAAGAGAAAAAGAAGAGGACAAGGAGATACTGGAACTTATAACCCAACTGGACAGGAAAATATCCTCTGTGAAGCAGAGAAGCCTCCACAGGGCCTCCTATTTTGGCAATGCCCTCCAAACCTTTGTGTGCTTGTCATGTTTGGTATATGTATCACCATGTCACTTAGCAAAGGGGGCTTTAAAGCGGGCCAAGGATCCTTATGACTGCTCATAAATGCATTTCATTGCAGATGGGACGCGCACCGCATAGCATTTTAGTAAGTAGCCATGCCTAATTTGAGCCGTGGCGAGAAATTTTTTTTTTTTTTTTTTTTTCTCGGCATTCAGTCAAATCAATATTTTTAGCACAGCACAAACCGGACCTTGTATAGACGTCCTAATCTGTAAGTATTTCATAGAGCACCAATATGGCCTGGTGAGTTCTTAGCAGGTGTGAACCACCAGTCTAAATCTTCACGGAACCTAGGAAGGGGCTTCAACGTGGACAGCAAGGTCCATTTCTTCATCCAGAAACCTGGTTAGATAGGCCTTGTGTTAAATATGAAGGGGATAGGGGCAGTCTTTGTTCGGTGAATGAAAGACGAGAGGCTCGGAGGGGGAAATATGGGATAATAGTACCTTTACGCTGAGATAGCATCGACGTAGCATTCCACTGTTATGTTGCCTTGGTCCATTGTCTCTATCCATTCACAAATAGGAGAGTTCACGTCTAAGGTGGATACGCATGGGAAAATAAGGCGTGTCGGAACATACGAAAAGTCTATTACCATTCCGGGGGAAACGGCATTCAGAAAAGCGTTTTATTCATATACCGTATCACTAGTTCAACCAACTCGAGTACATAAAGTAGATAGATCAATCATAGTCATAAGTCATGAGGTTTCAAGCTCTCTGAGCTAAACATTTTTAACCACAGCAAATGCATGGCTAAATCATTTCGAAGATAACCTAATCCAAACACCTCGATCATGCGACATCGTCAAATTCGACTGCTTAACCGGCTCCTCCCCAGACTGCGGATCCGCGTTCTCAAGCGTGTCGAAGTGTTGCATCAGCCGGACGATAGTGTAACTAGCCTCGGTAAGTGCGTATTGCTCTGCGGACACCTTGTCAGCATGTCAATCTGGAACTGAGGTTTGAAGGAGATACATACGACCAAGACAAATCCGCGGCCCTCCATTGAACGGAAGGTACTCCCATCCGCGTCTAGCATTCTCTTCCCAACGCTCTGGTCGGAAAGTGTGCGCATCGGGACCGTAGAAGTCTGTTCGGCGGTGCATTGCGTAGACGCTGTATGCGACGATGCAGCCTTTCCGTACGTAGACGGGGGATCTTCCGCTTGGTCCGCCACCGACGGGGAGGGTGGTATCTTTGTTTGCGACGCGGAAGTTGAGGGGGACGGGGGGTTGGAGGCGGAGGGCTGGAACAGTTAGCGTCGTGTGTTGTGGGAAGAAGGGGGACGGACGTACTCTCGTTCAGGACATATCGCAAGTACGGGATATCCTTTAGCTTAGCTTGAGTGATTTCAGCTTTGGGCTGTGAAATATCACCGAATTGCTCGACAATCTCGCGACGAAGTCGGTTCCAGACATGAGAATGACGGGCCATGTAGTAGAATGCCGAACTAAGCAGACTAGCGGTAGTATCACGACCAGCGAGTAGAATATTGAGCATATTGTCTCTCAGCACCTTGGGATCTGATGTTTCGGCCGCAAGCGCTTCAGCGAAAATATACCGGCTTCCTGGTGGTTTCTCCCTCTGCGACTGCATAGCACGGTTCACATAGTGGTCGACAACCTCGTGCACGCGCTTATTCGCTTCTTGGAATTCCTTTGGGTTCACCATCCAGTAGAGGTCTGATGCTCGCGATCTCGAAGCGAGGTAGTCCTGCGCTAGACCGAATGCTTCTGCGAAACCTTGTGCGTCGCCGACGGAGGACTTTTCCAATAGACCCGACTTTTCGGAAGTAGAGCCCATGGATCCAACAGATTCGCCAAATAGAAAGTGTGTTGCCGAGTCGATTGTCAGAAGGAAAAAGAGTCGCTGGATGTCGAAGCTACCGCTGTTGTCGCGAATCAGACCGACGAGGTTACGGATATGGTCGTCCAGAAGTTCGAGATCGGCGACCTAACAGAAGCTTGTCAATATCTCCATCCACTAAACCCATCGGACATGAATAAACGAACCTGATCCCTCGTAAACTGCGGCCTCAACAACCCCCTCGCATGTGACCACCCAGCTCCATCCAATGTAAAAATCCCATCCCCAAGCAACGGATAAAACTCGCGATTTCTAGTCCCAAGACTGAAATCCCCAAACTGCGTAGCCAGCAACGCCTTAATATTCTCCGGCTCGATAGTCGAAATCAACCTTCTCGACAAAAACCGTTGCCCCAATGTATAACCGTAGGTTGTGTACTGTTCGGCGATGAAATCAACCCATCGTTTTTCCTTCGCGGCTCTGGTCAGCCTGATGAAGCCAGGGATTCCGAGGAAGCCGGCGCCGCTGCGGGCCGGGGATTCGCAGTTCAGGGATTTTGCTTGTCGGTGGTGTTGGTATTGGCTGTGGATGTAACGCAGGACTAGGAAGACGGCGTAGGTTCCCGCGAATAGGAGGATCACGGGGGAAAGAAGCATTGTTTCTTTTCACGTTGGATATGGTATGTGCATATATCTTCAGCAGCGCGGACGTCTAAAGGAAAACCACCCTCAGCTACTGCAATTGGGGAATGTTTCAGGCACACTCACATTTAAATACCCCAACTTCGGTGGATTGACATTACAAAACCTCCCCCTCCATTCGATCCGCGGGCCTCCAGAATTGACGTTAGTCCGGGGAAAGAATCTCTCCGATCGGAACCCGCGCCTCAGTCTAGACACATGTGACGGATCCTCTGCAGGAACCGAACAATTGGTCTCCAGCGGATAGAAATAATGCCGTCCGCGATTGGACGCGAGTCGGCAGGATGGAGGAATATCAGAGGGGTCGCAAGCATCGACAAATCGGGTTAGTGTGGGTTCCACGCCATTGACATCAGCATTGCCGGGTTGGGGAAAGAGGGGGCTCGGAAGCTATGCTCAAGGTGGAATGGGATGGATTCTATTGAAAATAACGAAGATATGAAACACTGAAGCAAGCGATAGTCTAAAATATGCATATGCATCAAGAAATGTACCACCCAATTTCCTCGGACGAACCATTCACCGTCTCCAATCCAATCAAGCAGAATCATTGTTGCTCTGGCCTTCAAAGCATGGAAGCCACTCGTGCAAGGCAGCCCTGAAAGTGTTCCAAGAAGTCTGGGTGGCGGTGTCGGCCATTGCACCTATACCAACATCGGCGACATGCACCTTGCCCTCCATAAGATATCCGAACAGAGTGTCCTGGGCAGTTTGCACGCCGCACTTGGGGATGTCAGTGGTATACTTGACACCCTTGGGTGCAAAGTCCTCCATCGAGAAGGGACTCAGAGTCCGCCACGGATCGAACTCCCCTTCACTCCAGAACACATTGGATGGGCGAATCGTCCAGCCACCATGCTCCGCATTCACTGCGTCGACCTGCGGCTTGGACGGGAATTGGCCGCTCTTGATAGCGGTGGGGAAATGTCGGTTGCAGAGGTCCTGTTCATATTCCAGGTCTAAGGATTTGGGTGCTATCTGATGAGGGCCGACATTGCTGATTTGATAGTATCCTAATTCGGTGCAATACTGCCAGAACCAGCTGATCATGTTGGGGGACGTCTCCAACCTTCTCAGCTCACAGGATACTGGTTCTGCTTCGTTGGTGCCCTTGCAATTGGTGTCAAAATTTTGATTGATTCCCTCGATATAAGAAGGCCATGATGCCAGTCGCTCAGCGACATATTGGCCGCCGCGAGATGGCGCAAGGCCTTCTGGACCTGCAGTTTTGTTCGTGTTCGGGTCCGTTTCCAAGTATGTGCACCAATCCTTGATGGTTCCCGGATAGTCTATAATCCCACTGCTTTGGAAAGTCAGTAACAAAGAATATAGAGTGTAGGCGAAATCCCCATTGGTGTTCTTTTCGGCTCCGGGCCCAAGAAATGTTTGCTTGATAGATGCAGCGGTCTCATTGTTGGAAAGCTGCTCATCGATGTATGACATAGCAGCATGCACGTCCTTGGTGCAGGCCTCCAGTCCATTGGCTACCATTCCACGGTAGATCTGTTCGGTGTACATAGACATATTTATACGAGCTTCGACCGGTGCAGAAGACGCAAATGCAGCAAAAATCGTGTCCGAATATTCATTCCGAGTAAATGCAGCAAGCATGCCAGAATAAGATCCGCCGATCATGATCCACGGCGTCCCTCTCGGGGTCAAATCGATGTCGTTGAAACTGTCCCTGCTGAAAGTCTCTGCGAAATAAGGGAGATCGGCCAGAGCTTGGCTCATGGTAAGATATTTCATGTGCTCTGGTGCTGGGTCTTGCTGAATAGGAAACGGAGAGGAATCTCCATAGTAGCTGCGCTAATGTCAACAGAGTCCGATACAAATCCGTTCGGGACGATTGGTTTCACATACCGATGTTCCCATACGAGCCCCATCCCGTGGAACTCCTCCAGAACATTACCCAAAAAGGTTGACGAGTTGAACAGCATATGCTCTACCATAGGATCGCCAGAGGATTCTCCACTATTGAGAACAAATACCGGGCCTCCCGGAGTATAATGCTCCTCGTTCACCCAGTAGCGATTCTGGTAGGTGCCGATAGAAGAATCGTTATGATCAATAGGAATCTGACAGCACAATATTAGTCTGTGAATGACAAGATATAGATAAGATCCAAGGTAGAGGTATAATACAGTAGCATATTCAGCTTTGTGGCCCTCAGCTGGAGCGTTATTGAAACGTCGAACAAAGGGCAACGGTTGTTGAACTGCAGCAACGGCAGTGGAAAATGCCAAAAGCCGCAAGGCAGAAGGAGCAAAGGCCATGTCGAGGCGCATGTTGTAGCGATGAAATCGTTTCTTCCCCAGCAATGAACCGATGGAACGGAAGACGTCCTATATGTAGTCAGGTGCCGTCGCAGGATATATATATAGGCAAGCAAAGGCTTTATGCCACCTTGCTGGTTGCATTCACAAGATCAACACAAGCACCAATTCATGGTACCCACCATCCAATTTACGCGAGGTCAGACAACTCAAAAAGAAAAAGCCAATGCAGCCGCAACAGCAGGCAGGTAGATCTACCCATTTCGGGAACTTGTGTTGCTTATGTGAATGGTCAGATTGATCTCGACCAACTCAAGTGACCCAGAGCACTGGAAGGCGCAGCAATGGGGCGAAAACGTATTGTCAAGAATGCATTTCCTAGGCTCGCTGAAGGTAGCACAGGGACAGTATCGTCCATGATTGGGTATTGTACGACAGCACACCGGAGTATGGGGCATATACGGAACTCAAGGACGGTAATCCTGTACCACAGACAAAGAAATCCTGTATCTGCGATTATCCCAGTAATACCACATGGCCTCGAGAAGGAACGGTTACCACATGGCCGAAGGTTTCTCGACCGGGTAGAGTGCATTTGTTTTCTTTGTTCGCCGGCAAAAGCTTCGAAACTATTATTCTGGGCGAACAATATCTTCGGTATAGAACAATATCAAGATTTCGTTGGGAGGTTGGCGGTGGGTCGCTTCAGATCTTGCATACCGAATTAGACACGAGTCAAACAGACGATGCATGAACCATTCCTAGCCACGCCGGATCTGCGTCTCGATTGTTCGGGAAAGGGGCTGGACAATCGTAAGCAGGCGCTTGATATTGTTATTGGTAGACAATCTGTTTCCGTGGTAAGTAACTACTCTTCCCCTACATAGTAGACGCTATCTTCACTCACCGTTGCATTAGCGATGAATTCTTCGAGGCCATGGATCATTTCTCGGAAGATCACCCTTGCAACCATATGGAAACCGAGATTATCCAAAGTCCTGAACTGCAACATGCTCGAAGGGCAGGTCAAAGAGCGACAGTGAAGGCAGTGAAGGAAGCGCCGAGGTTGGCATAGCCCCAATTGGGTTAGTCGACCCCGTGACGTCCCAAACAGGAAGGTCGACATTGCCCAGTCTTTCCCACCACCATTGGGCTAGTCTAAACACGAGGTACTGAGGGCAGCCTTGTCACCCCGGATGTTGGCTAACAATTCCCAATCTCAGTCAGAACCGGAACGACGCCCGCTGCGAGACGAAGATAAACACGTCAGCTTATCATCTCCAGTCTTCCCGTCCGCACCCGACGATTCGCCTCGAATGCTTCGGAACGCTCACATGGGGCACGCCAGAAGATACTATATGACCGTTGATATAGCACGACGAAATGAGGCCTGACAGCGAATAAGCGCAGGGTCTCCGATACCATTTCAAATCATGCCCTGCACGACGGTTTTCCAGGATGCAATCACAGCCCCAACGCATACAGAACGCATATATTAACGTCTCATGGTCGGTTTGCATTTTCGAACCGGAATTTTCGGACGTATTTCGCTACTCGCCATGATGCATGACAAACTCCAATAACACGAACGAACATGGATGTCGGAACTTCATTGTTTGCTGGATGAGAATACGAGACATTTCGGTCCCACGTACAAGGTATGTTCCTACGGCTTAGGACCGTCGCACAATTCGATGCATACTGTGTATAACTCCTGTACAAACAGATAGGAACTTGCATATGACAATGTTATATTTTCCGCGAATAACTGAAACTGCCCAATGATGTTATAAAGGGTGTATATTTTATAATAACTTTGAACTTGAAATTCCACACCAACTGGCCTGAAAAAAGGGGGGGGGGGGGGGGGAACAAAAATGAAAAAATAAATGGGGTGAGCCGGGATCGAACCAGCGACCTTCCGATTATCTGCTGATACCTTGTGATATCTTCAGTCGAACGCGCTCCCAACTACGCCATCACCCCACTGGATGAATAATACATCTCTTATTAAGCACTCTAACCTTGCAAGCTTTGACATGAACAAATGTGACCACTGCCCTACATGAATTTATATATTGGCGATAACGTTTCGGCTAATTGATTGTTTTTAGCATGCACCATGCCTGGGCTGGTAAACATATTATCCACAGATATGTGACATCCCAAGTTAAGACCTTGGAAGCCGTGTGCCTGACCGGCGCCATGGCTGTCATTTTTATTTCATATACCTTGGCCCTCGAGACTGCTCCTTACTAGCTGAGCAGGGACCATTCTTTTTTTATTTTTATTTTTATTTTTATTTTTTTTTTTTTGACGCGACCGATGAAACGTGCTAGCGTATAGCATATGTAGCCACTGTCTTGGCGTTAGGAACCGGTTAAATAAACACAGCAAGAGGTCTCTTAGAGCATGCTGGGTTCAACGGCTAAATATATGCAAAGGCATACTCAGTACTCAACTACAGCCGACAACCGCCCATCACAATTACTGGAAGCACAAGGGGGATTGCCCGGAGAGAACTACAATTGTACTTCGCACATACTCCGCACCCGCAGCAAGCAATTTATATATGACTCCACTATATTAAATTGTGGATCCTGATCGAGCCCGCCGTGTCATTGAATGCCCTCGGTGCTATATTCGGCTGCTATCACACCGAAGACCAATATAATGCCGACATCACCGGAGTTATTACCTCGAAAAAGGCTAGATTCCTAGCCCTTGACAGGTCCCCTTGTATACAATGGAGATGAACTATCAACAGCTTCCCCGACACGCTGTATTAACCGCAAACACTCGCTCAGACCTGCCAAGAGCTGCAGTACTAGCAGGAAATAAAATGCAGCTGATGTCCCTAAGCTTGTCTAGTTATTCAGGCATACTTTCAACGGAGGCTATCAGAAACGATGCGGTCCAGCTCTTTCGGCATCGCTTTACTCCCTCTCTGTGCGCAAGTCGCATCCGCGGCTTTTGGGATCACAGATAACGATGACTCTTATGTGATTGACGCTGGCTCTGCTAATCCGTTGAAGTTTACCGTGGACCGGGGGAGCTGTGATATCACGTCGATCAATTATTATGGTTCTGAACTCCAGTATTCTGGTAAAGGATCTCACATTGGGTCTGGTCTGGGAAGCGCGACGGTATCTGCTACCCAGAGTGGTATGTTCTGGGAAAAATATTGGGTTTCGTCTCTGGGATCCCTGCCTAACCTCGAACAGGGGAATATATCAAAGTAACGTGTGAGACGGACACATTGACACAGTACTTTGTGGTTCACAATGGCGACTCGGTTATCCATATGGCAACTTATATCACCGAAGGTAGGTTTCTTCGTTGGCGGGCATGTGCACTAGACTCCTGGACTAATGAGCTCTTAGAACCATCGATCGGGGAATTGAGATGGATTGCTCGTCTTGACCCGGACCTCTTGCCTAACGAGGAGCCCTTTGGCGATGTGTCTACTACCGGTGGTGGTGAGGCCATCGAAGGTTCGGATGTGGTAAGTATTACAGTGAGAGATCTGGAAACATAATCCTTAACAAATTTGCAGTTCTTGGTCGATGGAGAAACCCGAAGCAAGTTCTATTCCAGCGAGCGCTTCATCGATGACCAGAGACACTGCGTCTCCGGTGACGACCGCCGTGTCTGCATGATCCTGAACCAGTACGAGAGTTCGTCTGGCGGCCCTTTCCACCGGTAAGTGGGCCTAGATACAAACATACTGCATAGTGCCTAACATTACCACAGCGATATTAACACCAACAACGCTGGTGACTCCACCAACCTCTACTGGTACATGGTATGATAACTTTCCATCAGACTGTCTCGCAATACTGACCCTGTAGAACTCCGGCCATGTTACGACCGAGGACTTCCGCGTGGGTCTTCATGGTCCGTACTCCATGTACTTCAGTCGTAGCGGGACCCCAAGTACCAATGTCGACACCTCTTTCTTCGCGGACCTTGATATCAAGGGATATGTTGCCGAAGCAGACAGAGGAACGGTTACCGGTACTGCGTCGGGGGCTGATTCCAGCATTGACTGGGTTGTTCACTGGTAAGTAATCGATACCATTTCTAACCCAAGATGAAAAACTTACATTGTGTCCAAGGTACAACGATGATGCGCAATACTGGACATACACCTCATCCGATGGCAGCTTCACTTCTCCGGCCATGAAGCCAGGAACCTACACCATGGTGTACTACCAAGGCGAATACAACGTCGCGGAGACCGAAGTGAAAGTCAGTGCCGGCTCGAGCACATCGCAGGACATCTCCGGATCTGTTACGACCGGAACCACCATTTTCAAGATCGGCGAATGGGATGGCCAGTAAGTTTACAATTTACCATCCTCCTTGTGTAGAATGAGGCTCTAATATCCCCAGACCTACCGGATTCCGCAACGCAGAGAACCAGCTCCGCATGCATCCCTCCGACTCGCGGATGTCCGACTGGAGTGCCGGCACATATAAAGTTGACAGCTCCGAACTGACCGACTTCCCTATGGCCATCTTCGATGCGGTCAACTCTCCGGTGACGATTGAGTTCGCGGCTTCTTCGTCTCAGACCGGCGCTGCGACGCTGCGCATTGGAACTACGCTTTCTTTTGCTGGAGGTCGTCCTCAAGCTACTGTACGTCATCCACCTCAAAAGCTACGAAGATCCATAGCTGACAAAGCAGGTCAATGATTACACCGGTGACGCCCCCTCCGCCCCGACAAACCTCAACTCCCGTGGAGTCACTCGCGGTGCGTACCGCGGCTACGGAGACGTATACGATGTTTCAATCCCCGAGGGGACCATTGTTGAGGGTACCAACACGGTAAGTGCTCACTTTCGACGCAATAATCAGAGCGCTGCTAATGCGCGCATAGATCAAAATCAGTGTCATTTCCGGAAGTTCCGGGGACAAGTTCCTCAGCCCCAACTTCGTAAGTCGTAATGCTTGTGGTCGATCGTCTACCAAGCTAACAAGGATTTTGCAGGTCTTCGACTGTGTTGAACTTTTCCAGTGATCGTCGTCAATGTGGTCGGTCTTGGTCGTTAGGGTATATATAGCCAAACATTATAGCAGATTTATTGGTCCCAAATTGAGTTATAGTACTCATCTGGACCATGTTTTTTCTATGTGATTTCTTATTTCAATACAGTCTACTCTAATGTTTATATTTTCTCTATTCCGGAGTGTGCTGTTTGGGCTAGATTAGAGAACATCAAGTTCCCATGACTCCCCTACTCTCCTCTTCCGACGGTTAGAGAAAAAATAAATAACTATCTGTCCTGCGGTTAGGATTAGGCCTGACACAATAAGAGCAATCATGATCACCAATCCTCTGGGATAGCTGGAAAGACAGAAATATAGTCAGTGGATCGGATCTCAAGCTGTTCGGAGTATTTTATAACGCACCCTGTCGAGGACTCGTCCTTGCGAAAGATTTGTTGGCCTCCCATAAGGCCTCCTGTGGCGGTCATTACAACTTGAGAAATGTTAGTATGGCTCATGGCAATTGAGCACTCCAAGAGGGACGGAGAAGTTCTTACACATCCTGCAAGTTTCAGGTCAGCATGTCTCATCAATGAAAGAGTTTCAGGGAAGCCAGTTAACTTACGCCACACTAATACTCCGCTCTTCCGGACTCTTGCAATTCATCTGAATCCACGAGTTATGAATCGGATGATATCCCACGGCCAACCCATTAACCGTCGTCCATAGTCCAAACCGGCCCCATTTCCCAACGTGCGCCTGAAGACACCTGAGAAGAACCACCGCGATCAGATAGCAGGCAATAGCAACCATCACGATAAGCCCGCGTTGCTTTGTTCTATCACTCAACCACGCGAAAAACAGAACGACGGGTAGAGTGATAAAGTTTCCGATTGCGGCTAGCGCATTCGATTCGATGCGCGAATAGCCCAGGGACATTATGATGGTGGGCGTGTACGTTGTGAGCGGACTCCAAGTTGCGAAGACGCAGGCGGTAGCGAGGAAATGGGGCCATTTTTGGATGTTGGTTAGTGTTTTCCAGACGACCTCAAGGGAGATGTGCTGGCTTTGGCTGGGGGATTCTTGGATAGTGATATCGCTTGGCTGTTTCTCTTCATCTTCCGAGGATTCTTTATGAGCGGGTGTGTTTGGTCGGATGTTTTGTCGTTCTGGGAGGAAGGACAGTAGCATTATTCCTACCAGTATCGACCATATACCCTCCACTGCGGGGAATTAGTGGATGTATCCAAGATCAAAGCAAAACCGAAATCGCACCTAGAAAAATCCACTGCCAGCCTGATAACCCACCCTTTCCATCCAAGGTTAACAATGCAGCACCTAGTAACGGCGAAACCGCGGTACCCCCGAACATCCCAAAGAAGAATATCGCGATACGCTTCGTGAGCTCCTCCCTCGTATACCAGCATGACAAAGTGTACATCGCACCGGGGATATATCCGGCCTCTGCTAAGCCGAGAAATGTCCTCGTGACAAGAAATCCAGCTCTATTTTGTACAAAGATTTGTAGCGCGGCCATGATGCCGAATATCAGGACCTGTCCGCCAATCCACCATCGGGGTCCGATCTATACCGGCCATGTCAGTTGTGATTTACTTATATTTAGAGCATGCATTGGCATCTTTACTGAGTGCAGGATCATATTCGAGGGTATTTCAAGGACAATAACGCCCAGGAACATCAGCTGGTTCCCGAGGTTGATTGTACTCTGGTCCACATTGATGGCAGCCGCAAACCCGCCAGTCAATACGCTTGAAATATTTGTTCGATCCAATTGATATGTGGCAAAACCGATTAGGAGAAGAGGGAGGACCTGGAAGTCCGCTCTTGTCGAGTGTTAAAAAGCTGCTACCCCGAGCGCTGGGCGGAGGACGTACATTCTTCGAATTTGTCGGTGGTTATCAGGCCCCATAGTCTTGGGGTTTGAGATACAAGGTATATGAAGCATGCTATGGGGTATGGAAAGTGCTCAAGGGTTGAGGAATGACTCGGTTTTTATCCCACTTGGTTGCAGGGACCTTAGAGGCCATTACGATGGAGTTCTGCAACCTTGGTGGTGATAGGGTCCATTCATCGTGCCGTGCTGGAGACTCAGTCCTGTAGTATATTCAAAGCATGAGACTGAACAAAAGGCATATCTAATACCTTTATCTCGATTGTGGGAGGTAAATTGAGTGATATGCGTCGGAAAAAAAAATCCGGAAGGCCCGACTACGACCTGTTGTTCTTGCAGACAACATCATGCGAACGAGACTATCAGATTATGTCTGATCGAGAATACCTAGAATAGCATACCGGAATATAGGGCGAGACAACTATGGCAAAGTCCGTCCTGGCCCTTGCATCGACCCCAGGATGCCGAATGGATCAAGCTTCTGACAGTGGGTGTTCCCAGGACAACCGACTCCTGGTCTTTTTTCTGTATTTTTGCTCTGCACTTCTTCTCTCAATCATCGTCGTAGTCACAATTTATAATATTGTCTATCCGTACGCCGATTCTGGAGGGGGATTTAACTCCATTTGCGACAGCCCAAGAGCAGACAAACCGCGACCCGTTAGTCCTACAGACAATACGACTAGCAGGCTACGGCTGAACGAGAAAATCGAGAATGGAATGTCGCAAGTGGAACGTATTGACCATTGACCATTGATCCTGCATCGATCCACCCATGGTGGTAGGATCAAGCTTTTGCAGTAGGTGTTCGTCCGGAAACCGGGTCCCCGATCAAACTAGCGAGTCGATCATCACACTCCACCATATATCACATTGCCCTAAGATTCCTGTGGATCCTCAGCTGAAGAATGTCTCAGTGTAAGTTCTGATCGCCTGTCGCTACTGCACCGATCATCGTAACCATTGGGTTGATCTTCGTCCATTCCATTCTGCTCTGGGAAGGATTTTCATCAGCCCTGGCCTGTACCTCGGAGCGGGCCGAGGTCGAAGGGATCATGATTGGGATTGGGATAGACTACAGTGAAGTCTTAACTCAATTTGTGCAGTGTGATCCAGATAAGCTTCCCTTGTTGATCCGTGCAGGAACTATTGAATTTATTTGGCTTCCGTGCGGAGTTACTATTGCAATTGTATTATTGCAATGAACCGACCGACTCGGTGGGGCTAAGGTGCTATGGACCCTTCTATAGATGTTAGTATGCAATGTGGTATGTCTCGTCACATTGTGCAGTCAGGTTTTGCTCCTCTTTGAATTCCCCCCTCACTCCGAAAAAGGTACCATTTTCTGGAACTCAAGTATTTAAGTCGGGTATCAGCACAGCATGAATACCGGACCAAGCTTCATCATCCTCTCAAACACTCAAGACTCAAAGGATGAAGTTCCTCGCTGCATCTCTTGCTGTGCTGGCAGGTAGTGCCAGTGCTGCACGCCAGTCCAACCCTGGCCATCGTACCCTCTTTCCGGCACACCCTCCGGGTCACGATGCCAGCCACCTGGATCACCTGGTTCCGGGGTTACAACAAGCCCTGCACTATCGGGAAGATGGCAAGACAGGTAGAGTATATCCCTTAGCCACGTATTAAACATAAAGGAGACTAATGGATGGATGATAGAACACGACGTCTCCTCGTTCGGACACATCCTGTCGACTTTCAATTATCCCACGGTGCTCCTCGATCACTCATCGCACGTTGAAAAGGTTGCCTGTCGCCCCAATGGTCTAGACGTGTGTTTTACCAGTGAGGAAGCCAAGCGCCACGCAGAGGAAAAGTGGAAGGAGAATCACGGCCCTCTTCTCTTCGGTACCAACCATGCAGGCTGTGGTGACTATGACACCGGTATGCGGGCATTCTGGAAGGTTTCCTCTATTAGTTTTGGCTCTCCTAAGTTGAAAAACCGATGCGCGCACGTCAACGCCACTGAGCTTCCCCTCGAGGATGCCATGGATGAATTCGAAATGGACTTCGGTCACTACGAAGAGGCACTCCAGCAGAGAGACCAGAGGGCAGCACAACGCAACAGCCTGCGTCGCCGCGATGCTGCTATTGCTGAGGATGACACGGTCGACATCACGGATGATCCAGACAAGCTGGCAAGTTTCTTCGAGGAACCTATTACGGAGACTTACCCAGATGTGCCCGAGGCCACGCCTGCCGAATACAACGGCACGGTGACGCCAATTGACAAGCGCGCCATGCTGCAGGAACGTGGATTTTGGGACTGGGTATCCAATGCGGTCAAGGTAAGTGTTGCATCGTCTCTTCATTCCCCTAGGAGACATTGTTGACATGGTACCTGTAGACGGTCACGAATGCCGTTGTTAGCGCTGCCGAAACAGTAGCCAAAGTGGTCAAGAAGGTTGTGGAAGTTGTCATCGACGCGGGTCGGGAGATTGGCAAATTCATCCAGGATCCTTTGGGCTACGAATGGAGTCTGGGAACGAGCGTTGAGCGGTCTTTCAATCTCGGTGGCTCAGGCACTACTAGTGTTCCCACCAGCTCTGGATTGTTTGGCGAAGGCTCGGGGCTGGTAATTGCCAGTAGCGGCGTCATCCCTGCCAACATTAGCTGCGAGAACTGCTATGCGCGCGGCGAAGTTTCATTCAGCGGTCGTGTCGCAGCAAGCATCAAAGACGGCTTGAAGGAGGGATACCTGCAGGCCGGAGCAGGCTGGGACTCGCGACTGGCGCTGGCCATGACATTGCAAGGCCAGTATAAGCTGGAGGCATTCAAGAAGGAGCTCTTGGCTTATAACCCGACCCCTCTCCAGATCCCGGGCTTCCTTTCAATTGGTCCCCAGATTTCGGTCAGTGCGGTGATCGATATCTATTTCCAGGCAGAGGCAGACATCCTCATCGGCGCAAAGTTCGAGATAACACCCGGTAAGGCACGGCTAGACTTCCTAGACGGCAGCAAGACGGGGGTCACCGGATTCGAACCTAAATTCACACCTATTGCCAAGTTCCGTGGTGATCCCAAGTTGGGCGTGACGTTGGACTTTGGTCTCCCCCTGGCGTTAGAATTTGGAGTCGACGTCCTTAATGGCAAGTGGAAGAAGACGGTCGGCTTGGTCGACCAGCCTTCATTCTTGGTGAATGCCAAGGCCGGAGAGGATGAATCCTGCAAGGGAATTACGCTCGGACTGGCTGTGCAAAACTACATCTACATCAGTCTCGAGCTCCTAGGTCTGTATGACCACGCCATCGCAACCCAGACCCTCTGGGAGAAGCCACTTGGATGTGTCGGAGAGGAGACTACCTCCAAGGACCTTAAGCGCCGCGCACTGGAAGCGAGAGATGATGGTGACGAGGATGAGGATATCAAGGATCCCAAAATTGCGGTTGACGACAAATTCTCGAATGGAAGCATCTCTACCAAGCCTCCCAAGATCGACCATGTCCCGGTTGATGTTGACACGGTGGAGCCCGTGACCAAGTTCTCCTACGACAACATCATCACCGATGTGAACCGAACCGTCGTGCTCTTCGCCGGTAAGGAGGACCGTCTATACTTGGCCCCGTACGGCGACCCTGACAGCGCTGCTGGCTCGCCCTTTGCCAGCCGTCCCGATGCAAGCGATGTCGTGATTATCGGTGATATTTACGGCGGATACCTGAACTACAACCCCAGAGAGATGGAGGCAACTGGGGTCAGCAACCTCCGGTCTTCTCGATTGACTGATGTCCCTGTTGGGTCCAAGTTTATGTATGCCTCACCCCTTTCCAGCTCTTTGAAACCACCAAGCTAACAAAAATCACAGTACTCTCGCAGAGGTCCACACAAGCGAACTGGAAGACTCTCCTGCTATGTATGTGGGTGCGATCGAAGACCGGTTCTACTCCCTGGCGACATGCAGTGTCATCGATATGGGAACGCGGATGTACGTTGTGGATGCTAAGAGAGACGGCTTGAAGGACCTGAACAACAACGACCTCGCAGACTCTGTTGTTGGAGGTGATGTTCGCGGCTGTCAGTATGTGTACTTGACGTCGAATAGGAAGGGGTTGAAGTTGGCTGAGTAGATGGTGTATATAAATTGCTTTATGGAGTATTATAATTAATGTCTTCAATGTTGGAATGTCTACTTGACTGTTCATAAGTGGGAAATATGCATGTATCCATCTTCTGTACTCCGTATATCAAGCTTCCCTTTCACGCGAGTACATTTCATTTGAAAGCATTCACTAGATGGCTCTACAGTCCCTTATTCATTTCTTCTAAACCATATAGCTGGCCAACATCTTCCATAATTCTCCCATTAGTTTCTCAATCCAACTCTATATAGAAGACCAGATTTATCATGACGGACTTCATGAACGTCCCTTAGTATATCCATCTTATTTCTTCAAATGGGCTGTGTGAACTGCACGGCAGTTGTCGGTTTGCTTGGGAATTCACTACATTAATGATCTGTTAGAATTCTAATCCTTGGATAATAATAGACATAATATACAATATCGCTTCAGCTATTCTCTGTACCCATCACCATACAATGCTCTATCCCATCAACTAATCTTCGACAGCCCCAAAGACACCAACCCAACAACTCCAACCATCCTGAACACACTTCCACCCACAACCTCCCAGAACCACCCTTTCTCGCCATCCTTCCCAGACTCCTTCTCATCACGCTCATGCACCAATCTCCCCCGAACCCAAACCTTGTTCACATTCCGATCATCGCCGTTCCAAACCCATTTATGTACCTTTTCTGTCCAGTTTTCCCACCCGAAGATGTCGACGTTGCTTGCGCTTCCACTGTTCCCATTTTCTTCAGGAGAACCAGCCCCAGGTCCAATGGCAGGAGCAGGTTTTACACTTCCAAGTTGAACCATCTGCGCATCCCAAAACATCCCCACCTCAAATCCTCCAATCTCACCTCCCATGTCAACAACCCCCGCGCCACCCCTCGTAGCAAGGTAAAGGCCCTCCTCAACACTAAGGTTCTCCCGTCCTTCTTTTACGTTTTTCGCGTTCTCGCACGTATCCCCGTCTCGGATGGTATGGCGCAATAACCGCGAGACGAGAATCGCCTGTCGCACACTTTCCAGAATACTGGGTTTATACCCACCACTAACATCAGTCCCTAGACCAACTGTTATCCCTGCATCACGAAGGACGCGCACGGGGCACAGGCCAGAGCCGATGGCGGAGTTTGACACGGGGCAGTGGGAAATTTTTGACTTTCTAGCAGCAACCACTTCGCGTTCCTGCGGGGACAAGTGGATACCGTGCGCGAGGATTGTGCGGGAGGTTAGAAGGTTTGCTTTATCGTAGACATCTGCGTAGTTTGCGGCTTCCGGAAAGAGTTCCTTGACCCAGGCGATTTCGTCTTTGTTCTCGGAAATGTGCGTTTGGATGTGGAGTGGCGGTTCGTGCTCCGCCGCCAGCGCCCCCAGGTCCGATAATGCTTGCTCTGTACACGAGGGCGCGAAGCGTGGTGTTATGATCGGTTTCACGAGGTTGCCGTTTGGATCGAGGGATTGGATATGCTCGATATTTGCTTTCGTCGCGGTCACGGATTCGTCGGCGGAAGTATCCCTGAGATCCGCTGGGCAGGTATCTTCGCTGTCCATGCAGACCCGCCCAATAAACGCTCGCTGTCCGCGGCTGTGGCAGAGACTCGCTAAGTAATTCGTCGCGGGAACATGAATAGTCGCGTAGTAGCATGCGGATGTTGTTCCATGCGATAACGTGCGGGAGACAACTTGGTTGTAGCTCGTGACTGCCTTCGGGGGCACACTATCCGGTGCTTTACAATCCCCGTACGATTTCTCAAGCGGGAACGTATACTTCTCCAACCATTCCAGTAAAGTCGAGGACCCAAATATCCCGGAATTCGGATATTGCGGGGCATGAATATGCGTATCTGCACCTTCTCATCAGCGACCTCACATCAATCACCCGCGGATATAGGGTAAACATACCAATAAACCCCGGGAAAAAAAACTCATTCTTCTCCTCCCTCGCTTGAACCACTTTCACCTCATTCCCCCATTTCCTGCTTTCCAGAAAACCCCGAAGATCATCCTCGCTCCGAACATTCCAGTTATATCCTTTGATTTTCCCGTCGTCAGTCGATGCCCAGAGAACGCCATGGTTGATTTCGAGGATATGGGGTCCGTTCAGATTTGTTTGGCGGGGAAGGTGGATGAATGTTCCGAAAAAGAGTGTGTATGTCGTGGCCATGGTTTCGATTGTTTTCTACCGGGTGTACGAGGTGCGAGTGCAATGGAAGCCCGGGAGGCTAGAGACGCATAAAAAGGGAAGAAAAACAGAACAGGTGTCTTCCACAGGGAAATATGACCTGAGCTTCAACTGGGAGGGGGAGGAGGATAACTCTACCTTCTCAGGCACCTCAGCTCAGTCAGATATAATGCACGGACACGTTTTTGGTCATAAGCTCGGTCAATACCTCAATACCGCCAATCAATTCTCGCGCTTTCCGTGTGTGCTGGCTATTTCCGTTTATTCGTGAGACAATAATACACCGTGGTCACGCGTGAGAATTCCAAATGAGTCTGGCGTAGGGCATATTAATAGTCTCCAGGTCACAGACCCTGGGATCGTGCGGAGTTGACGTGACATCGGTGATCGGCCGTTCCCGAGGTTTATCGGACTGATAAGATAGAGCTACTGATAATGATAACGATAACGATAATATGCTTTTGCGATTACCGAGTACTGTACAGCATGTTGAAGTCGAAAGAAAATACAAAGCAAATAAGAACGCCACCCATGTCTATCATGACCATGTTGAATCAATCGTACTGTAATCATCCACTCATAACCAGCCCAGGAAAGTAATTATAAAACATGTTGAAAGCCGCCAAACGCATGCATGTTGAAAAGAAGCAAAACACGGGTATCATTAATCGGTCTCCTCGACGGGGCCGCATGTGCAGAAGAGGTTCTGGTCGCCGTAGGCTAGTTATCGTTAGCATATCGTTCAATCGTTAAGAATGTGTAAAGAGGGCTTACCATCATCCAACCTGGTAACCGAGGGCCAGAACTTCTTCTCCAACAACCACGGCACTGGGTACGCGGCCGTCTCACGAGAGTACGGGCGATCCCACTCGCTAGTCAAAAGGTCCCGCTGCGTGTGCGGCGACATCTTCAACACGTTACCCTCATGGGGCTGCTCGCCGCTCTCAACAGCGGCAATCTCGTTCCGGATCGAGATAAGAGCATCGCAGAACCGGTCGAGTTCAGCCTTGTTCTCAGACTCTGTAGGCTCGATCATCAGCGTGTTGGCTACGGGCCACGACATGGTAGGCGCGTGGAAGCCGTAGTCCTGCAGACGCTTGGCGATGTCGATAGCCTCGATGCCGCAGGTGTCCTTGAACTTGCGGACGTCGAGAATGAACTCGTGTGCACAGCGGCCATTGTCGTTAGTGTAGAGGATGGGGTAGTGTTCCTTGAGGCGGGAGAGGATGTAGTTGGCATTGAGCAGGGTGATCTTGGTTGCGTGAGTAAGACCGCGGGCGCCCATCATGTTGATGTAGTTGAAGACGATAGGGAGGATGCTAGCGCTACCCCAGGGGGCGGCACTGATGGGAGGCGAAGAGGTCTCTGCACGCTTCGACTTGAGGTGCTCGCTTGCGGGGTGCGAGGGGAGGAAGGCACGGAGGTGCTCGGCAACACCGATAGGACCAACACCAGGACCACCACCACCGTGGGGGATACAGAAGGTCTTGTGCAGGTTCAGGTGGCAGACGTCGGCACCGATCTCACCAGGAGAGCACAAACCAATCTGAGCGTTCATGTTGGCGCCGTCCATGTACACCTGACCACCGTTCTGGTGGACAAGTTCACAAGCCTCCTTGACACCAGGCTCGAAAACACCAAAAGTACTGGGGTAGGTGACCATGAATGCAGCCAACTCGTCCTTGTGCTTCTCACACTTGGCCTTGAGATCAGCCAGGTCCAGGTTACCGGTCTTGGTGTCGCACTTGATGGTAACAACACGCATACCAGCCATGGCGGCACTAGCCGGGTTGGTACCATGGGCGGAAACAGGAATCAAGCAGACGTTACGCTTAGATCCACCATTCGCTTCCTGGTACTTCTTGATCACACGAAGACCAGCAAACTCACCCTGAGCACCAGAGTTGGGCTGCACGGTGATCTCAGCCATGCCGGTGATATCCGCGAGCTGCTGCTCCAAGTCGTCAATCATCTGGATGTAGCCCTTGGCGACGTCGGCAGGCATAAAGGGGTGGATCTGAGAGAACTCGGGCCATGAGATAGGCATCATCTCGCTGGTTGCGTTCAGTTTCATCGTGCAAGATCCAAGGGGGATCATCGAGTGGGCGAGCGACAGATCCTTCGACTCGAGGTGACGGATGTAGCGGAGCATCTGGGTTTCCGAGTGGTGGGTGTTGAAAACGGGGTGAGTGAGGTAGGCAGAGGTACGTTCGAAAGTAGCTGGAACCGGGGCGATGCCAATGTTCTCATCCAAACTGACTTCAGCCTTGGAGCCGTGGGTAGCGAACACATTCAGAACAGCCTTCAGTTCCTCGCGGCCGGTTGTCTCGTCCACGGAGATGCCGACCTTCTCAGGAGCAACGTGGCGGAGGAAAATACCGTTCTGGCGAGCGAGGGCGACCAGAGCTTCAGCGTCCTGGCTGTTGCCCAGATCAACAGTGATGGTGTCGAACACAACACCGCCATCAGCGGCGTTCGTCCTGACTGGAACGTTGTATCCCAATCCGACGAGCTTCTCCCGGAGGATGTTGGTCATCGACATGATACGCTGGGCGATGGCCTTTAGACCAGCCGGTCCGTGGTACACAGCATACATAGCGCTCATGTTGGCCAAAAGTGCTTGGGCGGTACAGATGTTGCTGGTGGCCTTCTCACGACGAATGTGCTGTTCTCTGGTCTGCAAAGCCAATCGCAGGGCAGGGTTGCCCAGACGGTCCTTGGAGATACCAACCACACGGCCAGGGACCTTGCGCTTGTACTTGTCGGAGCATGCGAAGAAAGCAGCGTGGGGACCACCAAAGCCCATAGGGACACCCAGTCGCTGGGCATTTCCGAAAGCGATGTCAGCACCAAACTCACCAGGAGCCTTGAGAACAGTCAAAGCCAGCAGATCAGTGGCAACGCTGAAGGTACCGCCGGCCTGGTGAATGGTGTCGCCCAAAGACTGGAAATCAAAGACACCGCCCTCAGTATCAGGGTACTGAGCGAGAGCACCGATCAAGCTGTCACCCTGCTCCTTGACCAACTTAAAGTCATCGGCCAGGACATCACCGACAACCAGGTTAATGCCGAATCCTTCCGCACGCGAGCGCATCACGGCAATAGTCTGCGGGTGGCAAAGGTGCGAAACAACAAAAGCCTTGTTAGGCTTCTTCTGCTTGGAGACAGGAAGGAGAGCAAAGGACATGGTCATGGCCTCCGCAGCAGCAGTAGCCTCATCCAGGACCGAGGCATTGGCAAAGGGAAGACCAGTCAAATCCGTAGTCAAAGTCTGGAAGTTCAGCAGCGACTCCAACCGACCCTGGCTGATTTCCGGCTGGTAAGGCGTGTAACTCGTGTACCAAGCGGGGTTTTCAAGAACATTGCGCTGAATAACCGGAGGAACGATCGTAGGATTGTACCCAGTACCGAGATACGTCTTGCCGGACACATCAATCTGCTTCCGATATGTCTCCAGCAACTTCAACATATCCGTCTCCCCGACACCCCCATGCACATTATCCCGCTCGAGCTTAATATCCGCATTCGGATCTGTGACCTTCAAATCCTTCTTCGACAGGATATCCGCAGGCAACACCTGCGCAACGAACTCATCCAACGACGCCACCGGAGGATCAAGCTTCGCCAGCATCTGCTCCGCGGCGTCTGGTGAGGGCCCAATGTGGCGTCTGGGGAAGGTGTCTAGCGGCTGGAAAGCATCCTGGAATTGAGGCTCGCCATGCTCAGCCAATGTACTCGTGTAGACTGCCCGGCGGGGCGGCTGCTGGGAGGGCGTGTGCAGGGTACGACGGCATGCGTTTAGAGGCAACGGAGTGGTTCTCCGGAGGGCAATTGGGGAAGGTGCGGGACGCAATCGAGGCGCGCGCAGGGCCAGCTGGCGAGTGCCTCTCAAGGCGTACCACGAGGCAGCCATACTGGGGAGAAATGAGTGTCCGTGAGGACTAGATAAGGGATCAGAGGGGTATAGACGGAGACAGTAGCTTGCTAGATCAGGGCTCTGTCAATGGCACAATGTCAATACATGAAAAGTAAGGAATTATTGAAGAAGAGAGAAGTGAGAAGAGAGTGAGAAGAAGAAGACGTGCCACAGAAAAAAGAAAAGAACCAGAAGAAAAAATCCGTCCGAAATGAAATCGCGAAGGTTTGTCCCTCTTTCTTTGCCTTGCCCGCGGCTGTACGGGGAACGTAACGGAAAACCATGATAACGTCACAATACAGCCAATGGGAGTATCACAAACCTCGGCGGAGGCGGTGGGACATTCTCCACAATACACGGTTTTACGCCTGATAACGATAAGCTTGCCACTTTCCCGTCGGAAAAGAAAACCCTCACATCCGCGGAATGTTCAGAGTAACCACGGGGAAGATGAGATGGCATGGGATATCCCCAGATCGAGCGTACTTGTACGGAGTACAGGATGAACAGATACAGATAGAGATCCTAAATAGTACTCCGTTTGTATACAAATATATAGACCACCTGCAGGCTATGCAGCTTCCTGCAGCACTGAGCGCAAATCCTTATTGCGCACAAACCAGCTCTCACGTCGCACGGTGCTAGCTTATACCTTGTCGGTCTACAAATAGTTAGGGCCAGAAGATCGGAATAGGGATATTTCACAAGTTGTCATTCCGGGGTAAAGACTGTCATGTGTACTATGATGGTCACCATATAGGCGAACCGGTGGATATATATTGCTCACGACGCTTGCAGCGAAGCGTCCAAAGCGATGGAAACCACGTTACACAAGTTTATATTAATTAAACACATTAGACCATGCACTCCTAAGTACAGAGTACTCTAGCAGCCAATAAGAGGATAAAACTAACGCGAGGGAACGGGTTTCCTGAAAGGGTTATATTGGCATAGGCGCTCCCATTCTCCGCAGCATCCTTTGTAGAGGGACTGGTCGATGCACGGTCCAATCCAAACCCTATATGGTATATCGAAAGTCTGGTGCCCCTTCAATAACCCGCTTACCACGGTCTGCTTGCTTATTACAGTACCAAAACCACACGCTGAGCGCCGGAACGATAGCCAGAATCAAAAGATTGCAACTGTTTCAACGGTTAGCAGGTACTCTTAAAAGCCGAAAGGTAGCAGAGGCTCGGTGAAAATATATATACTCACGCAATGGTCGTCCACATCCCGGGCCTGTACTCCGGCGCATCCTGGGATCGAAACGCCACACTACTCACAATCCCTCCAATCCCGCCAAAACCAACAAGCGTGGCACTGGACAGCGCACGAGTCCATTGTCCTCGGATATTGTTAGCCTGGTAGGCCATTGTTGCCGGGATATTTGCATTTGATCCGGCCACAGCGAAAAACACGCCCGTGTAGCGAGTGGCATTTCCCGTCGCAAAGCCCATCATAGGCAAACCCAGGATACAAAGCAATGCGTTGAAGACCACAATGGCTCCTCGCACGCGGTACTTGTCTCCCACCCATGCGCCAGCGAACATGACGATACCGGCGAAGCCGTAGGGAGGGGCGACTAGGCATTGCGAAGCGCCGATGCCGAAGCCCATACCTTCACGAAGGATAATTGGGAGGAAGTATGCGATGGCATAAGTGACGGCAGTGACACAACTGCATGACATTAGCGCTGAATTGAAAGATAATTTGAGTGTGTACTCACAGGAAAATCACCGCGAATCCCCAAATCTTCAAATCCAGGGCAGGTTTCAAAAACCGCTTTAGAGCGAATGGCTCGGAATCACCGTCGGAGCGGTCCCGATTGATACGTCGGACAATGAAGGCGCATTCTTTTTCGGTCAAGAATTTCCATGACTTGTATGCCCTGTCTGGGAAGTCGACCAAAAAGACCAATGCAAGGATGCCTATCACGCCGGTGATCACGCCTTCCAGGATGAAGATCCATCTCCAACCCTCCAATCCTTCGCGACCATCGGCTTGCATCAGTCCAAAGGCGAGGATACCAGACAGTGCTGATGCTACGCAGCCAATCAGGTAGAAAACAGAAAAGCGTTTTTGAACGTCGTCTGTCCGAGTTAGCTGGTAGATCGGTAAAGCTGGTATTGAATAGACTCACACCGGACATACCAACTGGACAGAAGGTACACACAACCGGGAAAGTAGCCTGCAGAAGTAGGGTCAGATATAATCGAGCTAGCTCGAATCGTACAGCTGGGTTGAGATACCTGCTTCCAAGAGACCGAGGAGTATGCGGCAAACAAGCATGTCCTTCCAATTCTTCGTGAAACCCATTCCCTTGAGAGGGTATCAGATATCTCTTCATCGATCAAAGGGACAAAATGTTGATACATACGACCATAATCGCAGCCCAAGCGACGATAATGCTCCCCAAGAAATAGGTAGGGCCCAACTTCCTCGTTATCACCGTCATCGGAGGCTGGAAGATAACGTATGGGACGAAGAACATAAGAACCACAAGAGACTGTCACGATATTAGCTTTGGACAGGCCAAGTGTAGTTACAGACATACATATCGATATCCGACATCAAGTGCCAGATCTTTGGTCATACTATTACAGGTCAATTTACCATCATTACAAAACACAGCAATTTCCTCACCCAGCCACAGCTGCCATACTCAGGTTCGTCCGGTCCATCAACGAGATACAATATGAGAGTCCCGTCATCGTGACCAGTCTTCGATCGATGCGATGGATTATCTTGCGTTGTTCCTGATAGGTGTACTCTTCATCGTAGTCAATATCATTGAGCGCCGGCCGGCCGACATCTTCGATTTTCTCGTTTCCCCAGTCTTTTTCGTCCGTTCTATCGCTACTTGCGTTCGTCATTCTGGTTAATCTTCTGGATCAACAGGTAAACGACGACAAAAATCTAACGCGATAGCAAATGCAAACATCGACCCCGCAAAATGCCGTCTCCCCAAGGAAGCATATATATACCCCCCTCCTTAAACTCCGCCAAAGCTTCCCCTCCATCATCATACTTTGAGGAGGCCATGGCAAACCCAGGCATAGACGGAATAGGCCGCTGTGCCGCAGCACTACCTCGGGTATATCCTGAAACAGTAATGCAAGATAACCGTCTCTGTCGCTTGATACCACGGACATGCGGCTAGACCGTCGATCCGGGGTAGAATGCGGGAATAGATGATTCTGATTCGAGACACGTGGGCTGGCCGGCTTGGCGGGTCAGTGCGGTTGGAGGGAATAGTTCTGCTTGTAGGTTTCGTTTTGATTGGTTGCTATAGTATTGATTCCCTGGTTTTTGGTGTACGTCAGTATCTCCTTTGCCTTCTAGACGGTGATAGCGACTAGCCTTTCGTCAATTAGGAACCGGAGCCTTCAACTGCATAGTTTCCGAGGAATTGGAATTGCTAGCTTTTTTTTTTTTTTTTTGTTTTGTTTTTTGCCTTTATCGGCGATGGCCGATTTCCATACGTTGACTATGCTGTGTAATACACCACAGCAACATAACCGGCTTTTATATCGAGATAGTCTTTTCAATAAGCGCCAAACTAGTTTGACTGTAGATACCTGCTGTGCTTCATGACGAATACTAAGAGTAGCTTGACTAGATAGATTTTCGATGGTCGTCAGCATCCTCGTCCTTAGATTGCTGTGTGGTGTTCCGTTATACCAGAGGCGGATCTAGTCTGGCAGAAAAATATGCCAAGATGGATGGAGTGAGACGGAAGAGATCCCTAATTCAATCCAGCTTATTATGAAGGGATATATTTCTGCCATGGTATGATTGGAGTAAAACAGGTGGTGATTGATATACAGAGAGGGCAATCTACATAATCACAATACCAGCAGTCAACCCCCAAAGGCCATATTGAGGTAGCAAGACTGCTGTAAAGCCCGGACAACCCTCCAATGTTTCTCGGCAACCGCTATTGGCTCGGCCCTTGACACCTTATATCTCAATATATCGCGTGAAACTGTATCATTACCGCGTGGGTTATGTGACATGCTTGTCAACCGCGTTTTTTTAGGACGCCAAAAGTACCTCGCAGGATCAAAAGACCGTGAAAGGAGATACATCGATGATGCTGAAAAAGTGAAGCAAAGAAGAGGCTGGCCGGGGCTCACAGTGACTTCCTGGAATAAAATGATGATAAGTTTCGGCATGTGCGTGCGCCATAGAAAGTAACCGGCACCGAATGCACATAGCAAAGCGATAATCAGGCAGCCAGACCTCATACCGGAGAATTGGAGAAGATATAAAATTGCTCTCAGAAGCCTTGATGATATATGCTTCTGCCAACCGGTCATTCGTCGCAACCTTGGTCACCGGGACGGTTCCGAATACCCTTGTTCCCAGAATGACCAGATAGTTTCCCGAAATGGATTGATTCTGGCCTGGATTCTTTTCGCTAAATAAACCACCGCTAAGCGTAGGACTGGCTGAATTGCCCAGACGGAAGTAGAACAACGCCACTGTGAATTTGACCACCAATGATGAGTTCGGATATTACCACGAACAACTCGAGGAAAAATGTCCACCAAGTTTTCAATTTTCCTACTGGAATCGGCAACGCTTCTGTTTGACTGGGCGAATCTACATTTGGGAAGTAGTAGACTGTCACATCTGGCGAAGTTGGACCATTGTTACCAACACACTAAATATCACCAAATCTGATATTGGGTAGGTCGGAGACCGAGAGCGCTTTGATAACGACGTTGCAAACTCGATTAAGGAATCGAGTGGTCAATCCTGATTCGCATCCAGTTATGTTCCGCTTGTTGGCGGTGTCATCGGTGAGACTAACGTTGGCACACAAATCTAAACTCTGTAGAGCAACGGACATATCCTAATCAAGCGTGGTCCATGGATGTAGAGACGTAGCAGAGATCCTTTCGGGGCTAATAGAGGCATTGTCCGTGCCGCCTATGTAGCAGGGTGACGATAGGATTCTAGCTAGTAACAGTGTAGCGGTTTCCATAGCCTCTTGGCAGACCCAGGACGGTTGAGAAAAAATGGTGAAGAAGTAGGTAGGGTGGAGAGAGCACGGAGGAAGGGAATGGATAGAGAATAAGTAAAGAAGGAATCGAGATGGATGAGTATGCTTCAGAAGGTGAATGCGGATGCATCTAAACTAAACGATATGCATGTAAAAGTACTCTGCAAATGTCGGATTATAACAAAGAAAACATAATGTAGGCTTTTTGCAGGATACTATGACTGCACCTATATTATATAGCAATTTACTGATCATTACATATCACGTCTGTACTATTTAGAAGTAAATTCACCACGTGAGTATCTACAACCTAGCAAAGTCCTCCAAATTATTATCCAACGCCTCCTGACACTTCTGCCGGTAACGAGGAATCCCCCCAAGATAGAAAAGAGACTCTACCCGTTTGCCAGGGATGTTCGCACCCATATACCACGATTGGCCATAGGGAATAACAGTCATCTGGGCGACTGCCGCAACCTCGTCCGTCCATCCTTGCTCAGCCTCCTTCTTCACATCAATGGCGCTGATTCCATCTGTTTCCATTTTCCGTATCACGCCGCAGATCCAATCACACTGTCCCTCGATCGTTATAAGACCGCTTGAGAAAACAGAGGGCGAGTGGGCGCTGTAAGGGAGGAACATGTTCGGGCAGCGGCTGACCGTCATCCCGAGATACGTGTGAACACCATCAGCTCTCCATCGCTTGATGAGATCGACGCCATCTGCGTCTTTGAGACCTACTTTCTCAATACCGCCGGTGACTGAGTCGAAGCCCGTTGCGATGGCGATGATATCGACCTCGAAGAACTCTTTCTCGGTTGCTATACCGTTGGGTCTGAGTTCGGCGATTGGGCTCTCCTTGACATTGACCAGGTGTACGTTGGGCTTATTGAACTGTTCGTAGTAGTCCTGTTCGAGCGACGCGCGCTTCGCGCCAATGGGGTGAGGCGGCTCGAGAGGAGCAAGGAGGTCTTGGAGTCGGGGATCGTTCAATCGGGCTCGTGTCTTCTTGGCCCAGAATCGATATGCCTCGCGGTTTGCCTCCACGTCACGCATGAAGTCTTGGTAGTTCGCGCCCATGAATGAGAACCCCCCCTCCTCGTATATCTTCTTATATGTGGCTTCTCTCTCTTCGGGCGAATCGTCGAACGTGTATCTTGGAACAGGGAGATAAGGAAGCCCTCCACTGGTCGTGAAGAGAAATTCAAACAATGCTAGACGCTCCTCCTTGTTCTCCTGCTGGACCGGGTCAAGTTGCTTCTGGCGCATGGGCAGACAGATATTTGGTGTCCGCTGAAAGACGTAAGTCTCCGCGGCTTCTTTTGCCCAGTCTTGGGTGATCTGTACGCCCGTGGAGCCCGTTCCAATGATGGCAACCCGCTTGCCCTTGACGTCTACCCCTTCCTTTGGCCAATTAGCAGAGTGGCATATGGCTCCACGGAAGCTGTCAAGTCCCTTCCAGTCTGGAGTATATTCCTTCGCTGCAAAACCAACCGCTGGGATGAAGTATTTTGCCCGAACCACCCGTCCGTCCTTTATCTGTATAACCCATTTCTTCTCATCCACGGAGAACTGAGCTGACGTTACCATGGAATTGAAAAGACAATCCTTGCTGATCGACAATACTCTATCGACATGCTCAAAGTAAGCCTTGAGCTCTGCCTGTGAGGGATATCTCTCCTTCCACCTCCAATCCTTCCAAACAGCTGGACTGAACAGCTCATATCCAGGAACCGGACAGTCGACACGTGCCCCCGGATAGCGGTTCCAGTACCATGTCCCACCAACGGAAGGTCCGGCCTCGATAATTTTCACGTTCAATTTGAGTTCATCCCGGATCTTGTGCAGTAAAAGACATCCGGAGAAGCCGCCGCCAATGATCAGAACATCTAAGTCCAAAGATCCGGCTTCTGGTGCTAAATGCAGGTTTTCGGCAGATGGCATGTTTGAATTTCAGTGATAAATCTCTCGGTTAAGAGCGAAGGAATGACAGAAAGGGGAGAACTCGACCTTGCGGGTGGGGTTATATATCCTGTTTCTTCACGATTAATGTGTTGAGAGCATTGAGATGCCAGAGACCCGATATTACCCCTCCCTCCCTCCCTCCCCCCCCTGCTCCTCGTAAACAATGGGAGGGGGGGGGGGAGGGTTAGCGGATTATGGCGCAAATTACATAGAATAACCCACATTTTGCGATCAGCGGATGAAAATCACATTAATTTGGTGTATAACCTTGGCATTGCATAGCATAAAATGAAACTAGCCGAAGTGTTCCGGGCCAACTCCCCATACCCTTCCGTACTACGCAAAAATAAACAGAAATGCTCACACGCGGATCCAAACCGTGGACTCGTGATGACCATAACTGAGATGCGAGTCATTCGCTCTACGAACGACAAAATCGGATACATAGAGGGAAGACATGGTGATCACGCACCAATAATGGAATATTCAGTTAATACATCGCGGATATCGGACGGTAAAGCGAGTGCTATCTTATATAGCGTACCACTAGATACTCGAGGTCTGTATAAGACTCTCGGTATAACCTGACAGGCGCATGCATGAGCATTAGGAATGCTTAATTTACGGGTCCCGGAATCCAGGCGATATATAGTCGAGCAATCACAACCCCAAGACCAACTTTCATGACATTCATTAACTGGCCAGACATCTGGACTGCCAATGTTTCTATTAATTCCTCCCTGTTCCCTCCACAAAAAACCCGTCCGATGACATCAGAAGCCGGTGACGTATGTCCGAATAATGCGATTGATATGGCATGATGAAGTCCTATTCTATATCCATACATACTATGACCTTTCTATAAAAGTCTATCCTAATATCAACACTTAATCAGTGATATCGTGCATACAGCCATGGCGGCCATCTCCATCAACACCGGCGGCGCCAGTGGATTCCTCTACAACTCCGGTTCAGGAACCGCCCGGCTCTGCATCACCGCCGAAACGGAAGACTTTGATAACGAGACACTACGCAGCTGGCAGGATGAGGGGTTTGATGTTGTTTATGTCCCTTACGAGGTCGGGGAGAAGGAATATATAACGAGGTTGAGGTCTGTTAGGGAGGGTTTGGGGGTGGGGGAGAATTATGCTATTATTGGTATGTCACTATCTTTATCGATGGCAAGACGACTGGGCTGACTGAACGTGCTAGCATTCGGTGACGCTGCTTCGTTCTGTCTGGATCATTACCTCAAGCCTACGAATGCGAGTCGACTTTGTGCGTTGATTGCCTACTATCCAACGAACATTCCTGATACACGGTCTCGATTTCCGCAGTCGCTTCGGGTGTTGACACATCTGGCTGGGTCGACGGTGGATGTAACAACTGTTCCAACGGCCCTAGGCCTGCAGGGGAAGAAGCGCCGGAGGACGCGACAGATAAACCCCGGGATTGGGACAGGCGAGCGTCTTAACATCGGGTTCCCGACGTATACATACGAATACGTACAGCCTGGCTTTGCGGAGCACGATCTAGATGAATACGACCGGTTAGCATCCGAACTCGCCTGGACGCGCAGCCTCCATGTTCTGCGGAGGGGTTTTGGAAAGGACCTCGATTTAGAGGGGAGGTGGGAGGAGCATCAAGAAGGTATACGCTCTCTGGCCCCAAATCAACTAGCATAATTGCTAACAATACTAGGAAAATTCTTCTCCTCAAACCTCTCCACCACAATGGACCACTACACCACCCATCTCACACCAATAGTCACATACACACCCACCCTAACCGGCGGCATCGGCACCAACTCCCTCCGCCGCTTCTACGAACAACACTTCCTGCGCAGTTTACCTCCATCCATGCGTCTCCGTCTCATATCTCGCACGGTCGGGGTAGATCGTATTGTTGACGAACTCTACGCTTCGTTCGAGCATACGCATGATATTCCCTGGATGCTCCCGGGGGTCCCGCCTACGAACCGGAAGGTGGAAGTTGTCTTAGTTAGCATTGTTGGTATGAAAGCGGGAAAGTTATCATCAGAGCACGTGTATTGGGATCAGGCTAGTGTTCTTGTGCAGATTGGGCTGTTAGATCCTAAGTTAGTTCCGGGTGGGGTGAAGGGCGTGGATCGGTTACCTGTTGTTGGGGGAGAAGCTGCGAGGAGGATGTTGCGTGAAGATCCGGAGACAAATGAGGAGTTCCATAATCGGTTGATTCGAAGGGCGAATGCTAAAGGGAAGGAAAATGAGAAGGATGAGAAGGCGGGTATGGAATCTGGGGTTGATTCGAAGGGTGGTTCTATGGATAGAGGGGGCAAGGGTAAGTCTGTTCAGAGGGAAGGGAAGGCTGCTGGTCCGGGGATGGAGACAGAAACAGAGAGTTAGGTTTCCGAATTTGATACTGGCTGTAGAGGATGGTTGAATACTTGCATGTATATATCATTTCTTTCGTTTTATAACGCATTTCTATACCGTCTACCACCCCTTCCAAGGAACCCAGGTCTCCCTAACAACATCCCCCTCATCAACAACATAATAAACATGATGCGCCGCCGCCGTAATACAAGCATGCTGAATATACAACCACACCTTATCTCCCACCCGAAACGCTTCCCCCACCTTCTCCTTCCCTTGTGCAGCTCCAGTAAAGCCCAAAATCCCATGCTCCTGTGCCATCCGCACAACGCTCCATTGCGGCTTATCCACCACGCGGCCATATCCCGGTGAATCACTGGTTTCTTTGGCTAACGCGATAGTGCCCGCATTGACTAGTGCCTCATTGCGCTCGGGATACACGCTGCATACCTCTGCGAGAATGCGGACGGCTTGTTGGGAGGACGTGACGAGGCCGGTGTTAAGCTGTTGGAGGTCGTTTGCGGGGTAGTTTCCTGCTTTCATTAACACAAACCATTTCCAAATCAGTCGGGATGTGAGAAAGACGGTAGCATACCAGCATGTAACTCAACCTCCACACTCCCAGGCATACTCTCCTTCAACGCTTTAACAACATGCGCCGTCGGCGTCGATCCCACCGAAACAACCACCTTTCCCTTATCTTTCCTCTCCCCCAAAAACTCCGTGGCCCTCAACACACCACCAATCTCATCCCCCAACACCTTCTCCGCCTCCACACTGCTCTTGCACGCATACGAATGTCCCGCATGGCAATAGAATCCATAAACATGCGTTGCGTTCGACTCCTCAACCCTCTTCACCAAATCCGGAAGCGAAGGCGAAGATGTTTCAAGACCGGCCCTGTGCGATCCGACATCGACTTTGATAAACACCGGCCAAGGTGGGAGAGTCGGGTTTGACTCGGCATTTTTCTCGAGATGTGTGATTTGTTGCGGATTGTCGATCATTAGGAGGATTTTGAGGTTGGGGATTGTTTTTGCTAGGGTGGTTAGGTGGGGGAGGGCGCTGGGCGGGAGGGGAAGGCCGTAGAGGATCTTTTGTTGCAATTAGGCTTGGGGGATTATCCTAGTACTGGTTAGGGATGTGGACGAACCTCGTCGAGGATACCCTCTTGTACGAGGGCGATGGCACCTCGGATTTCGCAGAGGGTGGATGCTACGATGCGGCGATGGCGGCCATTACCGAGCATCATGCGGGTTACTTCTGTTGACTAACACTATAATCAGCGTTGTATTTGAGTGGGGTTTGTATGGAAGTACTTTGAGCGTCTTAACATGCGGTCTGAACGCGATGTTGAGATGCTTGACATCGTCGAGGAGCTGCTGGATATTGTTTTCAATAACAGGTTTGCTCAGCACCAGAGATGGCGTTGGAAGCTCTGTCGCTGGGAGGCCGATGAAGGACTTGTGGGATTGAAGGGAGAAATCCATTTTTTATGCTGGTTTGTAGCTAATTGAGGGAAATCGAGAGTTGCAGAGGGAAGAGAATGCAGGGAGAAGAGGGGTTTATTTATGTTTATCAGATTACTGCTTATCGGGATCTATGCAGTTTAATGCGGGAACATGTGTACAACAGAGGCTTACCTAGATTCATCCGAGCATTAACTGAACGGTCCCGATATACCGTCACATTTTCTTGTCAGCCATCATTTGGGGATTCAAAGAAACATACCAATCGCATGTAACCTCACTCCACCCCAACTCCGCATCCCGGATCTCTCTCCCGATCCAAGCCGCCTTGAGCACTCCAGGGTCGACAGCAGCGGAAACGGATTCTCAACTTTCTCTGCCAATCGCTCCATCTAAGCAAGGCGCGCGTTGGGTACATTAGGCAGGTGCAAGTCCGCAAACCGGCGGTGTGAAGGCCCTGGAGTTCTCGACGAGTTTGCGGGATGTGGTGGCAGGAGCTTAGAGGATAAATCCGGGAAGAGACACAAGGGAGGAACCAACTTCAGGCAAATGAGGCAAAGAATTATATTCATTATCCTATAAAGGCCAGTTCCTCCAACAAATCTCACGCCCATATTTTTCACTCTGCCGTAACATCTCCATCCTAAACTCCAAGTCCTGATGAGAAGCCTACTCAAAGTTCTCGGGCTCTGTGCCTCCTCCCAAGTCGAGAGGTAACAGCAATTCTGGGCACATACTTGGCTGCTTTAATAACAGATCGAGCGCTCAATAATCGAAAGGATGGGATCAAGATGAACGGAGAAGAGAAGACAGAATGAAATTTGAATCATTTGAACACTAAAAGAGGCCAAGCAAGTTTAAGCGATGATTAACATGTAAACAATGGTTTCAAGCGCGCGTTCGGCGGCTATAACCATCTGATTTGGAAAGCGCATGCATTTGACGCGATAGGTATTCCGTTTAGGGCTATGCTCAAATTGGTCATTAATGACTACATAAAAACATGTATAATGACGTGTCCAAGGCTCGACTGGGTCAGTTCTTCTATCTCCCATTCCTGCTGCCTGGACTCGCCTATACCATTGCTAGTTCTTCGTTCTTCCTCTTCACATCTACTTGTCATCAATCTTCTTCTCGTCCGTTTACATTTATTCTCGTTAGTTTTGATCTGTTGTCATCTAGCTCACTCCTACTGCCATCTATTTGATCTCTTGCCATCTAAGTTATATACCTTTTTTTTTTTTTTTTTTTTTTTTTTTTTTTTTTTTTTTTTTTTTTTAGTCTATTCGATTCGACATATCCTCTTCTGTTGTCATTTATTCGTCTGCTCATATATTGCCATCTATTCTCATATATTCTCAACCCAATTTATTCTATATACTGCCATCTATTGCCATTCATTTATTCTTTCCGTTCGATTTATCCTCATCTCCTACTATCTTTCCAATCTATTTCTGATCCATTTCCGTGTACTTTGCTTCTTTTCCGTTTCATCTGCTCAATCTGCTTTATTCAGCCTATTGCCATTTACTTGATTTGTTTATTGCAAACTATCTGCTCTATCTGTTTTATTTCTCCCTGTCTATTCACAAGGCGTGGATGGCGGGTAGCACCTGGAAGGCAACCCCGAAAGGTCTGCTGCCTACATACTAACAGCATCACAGCAACATCACCAACCCCGCGGTAGGGAGGCTGTGAAGAACGACTGGTCGTACCGACATGACTCACGGAGCACCTATCCAGGAAACGAAGCACCTCACCGTGTCTGGTGTGTGAGTGTGCACGGCTTGATCCGCTCCTGTGGTTGTCACGGATGGTCGTTGTTTCCGGCCGACTGACTAGACCTAAGTGTTCTGGTTGGGTGGTTAGGTGGGCCTGGGACACACACACAGAGAGAGAGAGAGCCCTTCAGGAATGGCTGGCTGGCAAATATACTCATTAATAGCACAGCACTTACCGGCCCTTGGTAGGGAGGCCAGTGACGATACTCGAAACGATGCTCGAACTGACACCGACACTCAATTAGGAAGCTTGAAACACCGCTGCGTCGGGACGGGTTGGGTAGGGGCGTGCGTGTGCTTCTCCCCTTGAGTTGTCAGTACCAGTAGCACCAGCGATCGTCGCCAGCCAACTGACCAGGCCTACAGTCGGGACGGGAACGCCCTCATAATTTGTCCTGGTTGGGTGGTAGGGATGTGTAAATGTGCTCCTTCCCTGGATTTACTTTTGTGTTTTGTCAGTAAGGCCAGTGCCGTCTCAGTCGACTGATCTCGACTAATCGTCCTGGTTGAGTGGTTGGGTCTGGGGTATCATATTGCTTGGTATCGTTTGGGTTCATAGTGGTGGATAGTGGTTCGAGACGAATAGAAGAAGGTACGTATATCCTCATTTGATATACAAGTGTGGTGGCTAATTTTGACGGTGCCAGAGCACTTTGCGTGTGGACTTGGGTCTACTTAGATACATTGATACAGTCAAAGATCTCGTTATCATTCAACTAAATCATACAGTACAAGCAATATCAAACATAGACATCTAAGTACAAATAAGCTTGCTTCCGGTGCACAGTAGTATGTATACTCATGCTGCGCACCGGCACATCGTAGCTAGACTTGAAAAGTATTCGCATATGACACAAAGTACAAAATACAATACTAGCAAATCACAAATCTCACGCTATCAAATGTGAGTGGTGCAATCTCAGTCGTGCAGTTGCGACATAAGTCTCGTAAGCGTTAGTCCTCGTGTGAGAGGTGTCGAAGGCGAAGGCAACTGCATGGCTCATATAATTCTCTCCCGGTTGGTGGTCCATAGACAATCAAGAGTATGGGTTTAGTGTTCACTCATCACCAAAGTCCCAGCTTTGTTGGTAAGCATTCCGGCCGCCCTTCCGCGGACCAGCAACGCTGGGTCTCTGAGGCGACTGGTATGGATCCCACGAAGACTCCATGTTCTTAGAAGACTGGGTGCGGTTCTGACCAACAGGCTTGTGGTTCTCGTCGTTGTTTTTGTTACCCTGCGGAGAATCGGTCATATGCCAGTGGCTTTCGAAGTCGTTTTTGCGGTTGCTAGGGTTCGAAGGGTTGGGCGCTTGGTGCTCCTTCTGTGGGGATGGGGAATCAAAAATCGGGTCGCGGTAGAGATGGAGGCCCTTGTTCTGGAAGGAGCTGATGATGCGGTTCCCCTTGGGTTGTGCTTCGGGGTCTTTCATTTCAAAATGGGTCTCTGCGTCACGGCGGGGTTGTGCGATGTGGTGTCTCGGGGGTGGGGTGGGCTGAGGTGTGAAGTCGTCCCAGGGGAGGTTGCTGACTTCCTGGCCGCGTAGGGCACGGCGGGGTTTCTCAGGGACGAACGTGTTGTTCAGTTCCCATTGGGGCTCGTGGCGAGACTTGGGCCGGTTGGGGAGGTTCTCGTGGACTTCGAGGTCACCGTTATCCCCTCCGATTTCAAAGTGGTCGAAGCGTTTCGGGTTGGCCTTGTATGCGATCTGGGGGTGTGATTCCTCGTCCCCGTCTCCAAAGATGCGATTACTCTGGAAGTTCTTTCCTGCGCCTGTCTTGGGAGCAATCGGGCCTCTAGTTGGCTTGGAGGGAGTGACATCCGGCTCATCATCGCCGTGGCTCACGAAGAGCTCATCGTAATCGCGCGGCGGGGGCATCGCGGACGCAGCGGAGCGCGGGGGACGAACAGGCTCGGTTCGGTCATCTTTGCCGGGGGACAGGAGGTCGGTCAGGGACTCGGCCGCGTAAGGGTCTTTGATGCGTCTCTTGCCCGGAGTGACTGGCCTCGAGTTCTCTTCGTTGTTCGACCGCGGGGGCGCAGATCCGACATCTGCAGGTATCGCTGAGATCGCGGATTTAATCAAGCGCGTCTGATCCTTTGCCTCGCGAATGGGCCAACCGCGGCTCCGAGAACCGATAACCTCGACTTGCTTCAGCAGCGACGCCTGTTCCCAGTGGATGCGAATACTCTGGATCTGATTCTGGTTGTTGAAGCGGACGATGTGGATCTATACCACGCGCAGAAGTTAGTATCACACATGCATAAAAATAGTAGACGTATGACAGCTTACCGTGGGGAACGTCGCGATGCGGTCGGCCAGGAAATTATCGTCGAGTTGGGGGAGGTAGGCCCCGCCGCCAGAATCAAACTCCAACGTCGTCTCGACATCCAGACACAGAGAGTCAGAGCCTTCAACGACACCTAAAATGTCCTGCGCTTTTGTCTTGACAATTTTCTGCTGCTTGGTGAGGTGGTTGAGAACGGCATCTCTGCCTTCGACTTTGGTTGTCGTGGGGATGTAAATCAGCAAGGCGTCGGCAGCCAACGACGAAGTTGACTGGCGATGGTCTGCCAGGAACCTCTGGTACAAGTCCTTGAGAGACATGGCTCTGAATAGTAAACAGAACCAGAAATAAAGAACGTTGGGTAAAGTCGTTGCTTATGGGTGGGAAAGAAGCGGAGGGAACAGTACTCCGTAAACAATGGTTCTATGGTTGGTAAGACCCAAACAATCAGGAACCTGCTAGAAAGAAAACAAAAACAGACACACAGAGCGAGAGGCCGCAGCAATAAATGAAGGAAAGAAATTGAGGAATGGGAAGGACCAGAGAGTGTGATCCTGATAATAAGAGAAACTTCAGGGGAGTGTCCTTGTAGAATCAAGTAGGAAGGTGACTCCTTGTGGCTTACTCACGCTTCAACGGCCCCCGGGGATATTCACTGCAGACAATCGCAATTTAGCAATGCCCGTTTGCCGGGGCAGCCTGAGTGGCTGTTAATGGTGGTGCACGGCTGCCATGGACGCACCAGTGTTTCACCTCTTGTGGGCAAAGCCCCGGGCCCGGCCGGCTTTGGTCTCTCCGGCAACTCTAAACATCTACTTTATATATGCACATTACGCGGGATACGCAGAAATTATGATGTTCTGTGGTCATTGCTTTGTCGTGGCTTACACTTAGATGTTCGTTGTCGGGATAATTCTGGTTTCTATGTCTTTTCGTGGAAGCATTAAGTCAGTTGCAGCCACATACCAGCAGACTATCTTATCATCTGCTCTTCAAAGAAGACAATCGAACAATTGCTTCTTTTGAAGCAAGCAAGCGTCAGTTCTATACGCCGTTGCCAGGGTCCTTGTCCTTGTATCTCTGGACTTCGCCCTGTCCAGTGTCTTCTGGGGTATTCAAATGGCAGGCAAATAAGAAGCGAGATAAACGCTAGAGGCGAGGGCCATGTGGTGTTTCATTACAGGGGTCTGTAGTAGCCAGTCGTATCAGTATGTCTAACTCTTCAGCAAAGGATCAAAACCACTCACCCTAGATAATCCTCCTTGATTGTACCAATGGCGTTGATCGCAGCCACATCCGGCTTCACACCAAGAATCTTCAGTCGCAAACTTGTCCCCTTCTCAATGACTTGGTCCGCATGGTCTGTATATTGTGGAGGTACTGTGTTTGGCTCCCACTTGATATCCGAGGGAATGTTCTGGTTGATCGATTAGCATCCAATCTTCACCCGAGTCCCTTTGCTCGACATACTTTCCGCGCAATGAAAACAGACAACGGCCCAGCGAGTGTGAAGATACCAGTGGGTTTAACGGAGGTAACGATAGCATCAACCTGCGTTCAATCATTAGCCTTAGCAACAGAATAGCATTGGCGAAAACCCAGCGCATACCGTCTCTCCCCGGAACGGCTTCCAAATAATCGCCCGGTACTTGATGCTGTACTCTGCATGCCCACCAGACGGTAGAACTCGTCCTTCACCAATATCGACCATGTCCATCACACAGATGACGAAGTGGTCACCCGTACACCGACCTTCTTCTTCCTCGTTCAGTCGGTTGATGAGGTATTCCCGCATGTTGGGCCCGAAGTACGACGGGTGTAGTGTGATGACTTTCGTCTCTTCTTTGAGGAAGAACATTGTGCTGGCTTCTTCTCTGTACGGTGTGGTATCAAACGGAGATCGCGCGCAACGGGATGATTCGATTAATGCGTTGGTTTAGTCGAGTGGTTCGTGTGATGAGTAGCTCGTAGGAACTTGACTCGAGAAGACACTAAATTTCGATTGATTTAGGAGGCGATAAGTGCTTTCTCTGTTCAGGTAAAGATTGAAAGACGACGGCTTGGTGTACAGTGACTGTAGTCGCGACGTGGAACGCTCGCAATTGAAGGAATTGGTTCGAACAGACACAGGAACTTGCTGCAGAAAATTTTCTTTCTTGGAAAAAAAAAAAAAAAAAAAAAAAAAAAAAAAAAAAACGCTACGAAGAACAAAGTAAAGAATGGAATCGCAATATACAAAAAAGAAGATATCTGCCTTTGAAGCCGGCAGATCAAAACCGTCAATGCTCTCAAAGCTGCCCTGCGCCAGAGCCGGCACCAGCTTGATCGGCCGAGAGGCACGTGATATGTACTGTAAATACATGTATAATTACGCATAATTACACATATTTATGAAACCACATTCTATATAACCCAGTATATGGTGTAACAACGGTAATGCCCCGGGCCTTCCAAAATGACGTCCATAGTCCCTAATAATCAGACTACCGTAAATGGCACAGGCACAGGCATATCATATCCTGTACTAGCAACCTAGAAGTACCCAACTTCTCCACCTCTTGGCTGGTCTAAGGGTCCCTTCTTCTTCTTCTTCCTCCTATTTATCATCTGTCTTCTTTTGCTTGGACTTTTGTTCGTCCTGTTGCGTTGCTCTTGCGGAGAATAACTCCCTGCAACTATCCTTGTTCTTCTAAACCCCTGCACGTTCGGCAGCAGTCTCGGAATTGGGATATACATACAAAAAAGGGCGCGCTTCAGAATGGCGTTGAATCTCGAAAGACAGCTACTTTTCGTGAGCTCAACCTCCCCTATGGTTCTACTATGACTGAGATCGGTTACTTACACGTTTACAGTATGGTGCCTATCACAGTAACCCAGTACGTGCTTTCTGAACCCTTCTTTCTGCTATCGTCGACAAGCTTTTGCTCATCACTATCGATCGCTAGGTGAACGTTGCAATCCACATCACATGCGTTCCGGTGTTGTTATTTACGGGCATTGTACTGGTATGTCCTTTTCTGCTTTCACCATCCATCTAGCCACCTACCGTCTGCTCCGTACTAACAGGGTTCTCCATGTCCAGGCCTCAAACACTCCCGCTCTAATCAACGTCCCTGAAGCTCTGCAGTATGAGCATCTCCCGGCCAATCTCGGAACGATCGGCGGCTTCATATATGCGATCTTCTACATACTCCTCGAACCCGTCGCGGGCGGTCTCATTGCGCCCGTTATCATCGCCGGCTCCGCGCTCGCAAACTACCTCTTGAGCACCTACGGCACAACGGTCAACTACTGGGCTGGATGGATTCAAGTGGCGTCGTGGGTGTTGCAATTTGTTGGTCACGGTGCTTTTGAGAAGCGGGCCCCTGCATTGCTGGATAACCTGGTGCAGGCGTTTCTGTTGGCTCCGTTATTTGTTTGGATGGAGATTCTGTTTTTCTTGGGATACCGGCCGGAGTTGAGGGCTAGGTACCATCAGAGCGTGGAGAAAGAAATTGCTGCGTTTAAGAAGAGCCAGAGTGGCAAGGCGAAATAAGTCTAGTCAAGACTACAGCATATAGGGCGTGTACTGAGCATAGATAGATGGCGTTTTTCAATGGTATGAGTGATTCGCGTCGCAGTTAACCATCCATGTATGTTGCCTATACGGCGTAACTTTGAGTAGATTGGGGAAATTGAAGCCTAGAAGAACAGCTGAAGTCTTAGATTCCATTGGCTTATATTGTTGACCCGAAACGAATGTAAATGCGGACAATGGAGGATACTGTGCCATGGTTAAGTGCTGGATGTTTTTCCGGTTATGTCACGATTGCAGGGTGGAATCTTTCGGAAGCGAAATGCGGTCTCGGAGGAATGAGAGAGATGCCGGAGGGGCATTGCAGCACAATGTGTTCTTCTCTCAACAGGTGTCTCTCACCAGCACAAAGCTGGCCATAGCTCTACATAACACATGTATTCGCAGCACACAGACTATGGTCCGTACTCCCCCCTCAGGGTGCACAGAATTCCCGAATCCGGAGAACGGCGCCTGGCAGGTCAGTCCATCCGGTTGCTGTGACGAAAACGAGCTGACTAAGCTAGTGTATCCGCAGATCCGAGAAAAAAAATATGGGAAAAACGCCAAGTGGCCGGAAGGATACTGTTCAATTGGTGAGAGAGTCGTCTTTCATTTTGTTATAATTCAAGAAAATGCAGTAGATTGAATAGAATTGTATACAAAGATAAAAAGCAGTAATGTAGTAGTATGGTGGGCTGTCTGCTTGACGGTGGGAGACACTAGGGCGGCTTCGGAGGTTGGTGAAGCAGAGGCTCGGCAAACTAGGCTTAGCGCCAATTCTGGCAAAACCTCCAAGCTCTCTCCCGTCCTTCCATCCATCCACAACCCTCCCTCCTACTCCTCCTCTCTCCTCCCTCTCCTCTCTTTTCCTTTCCTTCCCTTTTACCCCAATCTACCTCCTCTCTTCCAGAGTAACCACCTCTGAACCCTTCTATCACAATGTTCAGAAACGCTCTGCGGCAATCCAGCCGCGCCGTTGCGGCTGCCTCTGCCACTGGCCGGATCGCTTCGGTGAGTTCTTTTTCTTCCTCAATGCCCTCCATGTCCCATCTCATCCCAAAACCACCGAGGTCGATACCTTCCCACAACCCACTTACTTCCCCATGTCCGGTGGTCTTCCATCATGCTATCTCATCTCAATGGGTTCCATGATGGTCTTTTCGATTCTTTTATTGCCTTTTCTACCTGGTTTCGATACGTTTTGTACCGGTCGGTTGTGATATTGACAAATTCTGCTGCGTCTAGGCTCGCGCTGCCGTCCCCGCCGTCGCCTCAAAGCAGATCCGTAACTACGCTGCTGAGGCCAAGGCCTCGCCCACCGAGGTCTCTTCCCTCCTCGAGCAGAGAATCCGTGGTGTCCAGGAGGAGGCCAACGTCGCTGAGACCGGTCGTGTCCTCTCGGTCGGGTACGTCACCGCCCTCGCCCAATTTGACAAAAAAAAATTCAATCCCCGGCAATATGCCCTATAGCGTCAATACCAACAACGCCAACAACACAATTGCATTCGGATTCAATTGATTACTGTGAACTAACCGTGTTCTTTGGATAGTGATGGTATCGCCCGTGTTCACGGTATGGCCAATGTCCAGGCCGAAGAGCTGGTCGAGTATGTTCTGCCAATTGACATATCCCTCTGCATCCGAATACCCCGCTAACGGAACCCCAGGTTCGCCTCTGGCGTCAAGGGCATGTGCATGAACTTGGAAGCTGGCCAAGTTGGTGTTGTCCTGTTCGGTTCCGACCGTCTGGTCAAGGAGGGTGAGACCGTCAAGCGTACCGGTGAGATTGTATGTGACCTCTCACACCCCAATGGCATTATAGCATGAGTGCAAAATGATTAACGTACGAAAAGGTCGAAGTCCCCGTCGGCCCTGAGCTGCTCGGCCGTGTCGTCGACGCTCTCGGTAACCCCATTGACGGCAAGGGTCCCGTCAACGCCAAGGCCAAGAGCCGTGCTCAGCTCAAGGCCCCTGGTATCTTGCCCCGTCAGTCCGTCAACCAGCCCGTCCAGACTGGTCTCAAGTGTGTCGACTCCATGGTGCCCATTGGCCGTGGCCAGCGTGAGTTGATCATTGGTGACCGTCAGACCGGAAAGACTGCCGTCTCTCTCGACGCCATGTTGAACCAGAAGCGTTGGAACGAGACTGGCGACGAGAAGCAGAAGCTCTACACCATCTACGTCGCCGTTGGTCAGAAGCGTTCCACCGTCGCTCAGCTCGTCAAGACCCTTGAGGAGAACGACGCCATGAAGTACTCCGTCATCGTTGCTGCCACCGCCTCCGAGGCTGCTCCCCTGCAGTACATTGCTCCTTTCACCGGTTGCGCCATGGGTGAGTGGTTCCGTGACAACGGCCGTCACGCCGTTGTCACCTACGATGACCTTTCCAAGCAGGCTGTCGCCTACCGTCAGATGTCCCTGCTGCTCCGTCGTCCCCCTGGTCGTGAGGCCTACCCCGGTGACGTTTTCTACCTCCACTCCCGTCTCCTGGAGCGTTCCGCCAAGATGAACGACAGCCTCGGTGGTGGCTCTCTCACTGCCCTTCCCATCATTGAGACCCAGGGTGGTGATGTCTCTGCTTACATTCCCACCAACGTCATCTCCATCACCGACGGTCAGATTTTCTTGGAGTCCGAACTCTTCTACAAGGGTGTCCGCCCCGCCATTAACGTCGGTCTCTCCGTCTCTCGTGTCGGTTCCGCTGCCCAGGTCAAGGCCATGAAGCAGGTTGCCGGTTCCCTGAAGCTGTTCTTGGCTCAGTACCGTGAGGTTGCTGCTTTCGCCCAGTTCGGTTCCGACCTTGACGCTTCCACCCGCCAGACCCTTGCCCGTGGTGAGCGTCTGACTGAGCTGCTCAAGCAGAAGCAGTACTCCCCCATGGCCGTTTCGGACATGGTCCCCCTGATCTTCGCTGGTGTCAACGGTCTCCTTGACTCCATCCCTGTCGGCAAGATCCTCGACTGGGAGGCCAACCTCCTCTCTACCATCAAGACCAACCACCCTGAGATCCCCCAGACCATCGAAAAGGAGGGCCAGGTCAGCAAGGAGCTTGAGGCCAAGCTCAAGGAGGTCATTGGCAACTTCAACAAGTCCTACCTCGCATAGGTGAGCCAACACACATCTCAGGTGCTATAGTCCACCATGTACCGTTCCATTTTTTTCCTGACTCCATGTGTGTATAGATGAGATAGCTTGTACAATTTCAGACCACTGTTTTTCCTTTTGTTTTCAAAGCTTCGGGTTGATCCAGTTTCTATTTTTGAAGTGATGCATGTCGATCTATCTGTAGCTATGATGACGGATTAAAAGAGAAATGGTGGGATAACAGCAGAAAAAGCACTCTACGAATAATATCCTGTACGTTTAGAAACTCTTTCATTATTTTTATTGCACGACAAGGGAAACATGGGCTGGACGATAGATTCGACATAAGACCCATTCTCTGGAATATGATGGTTATTACGGTCTATTCGTCTACGGTCATACACCTGTCGATGTCGGTATGCAGCTCGAACACGATTTCTTTTGTTTATGATTATTTCTGCGGTAGATTTCTTCATTGTAGATCTATTATAATCGGAAACTCCCTCCCCCCTCCAAGTAGTGGATTTAGGATCGTTGTGGTATCAAGATCAATTACGGTGAGAGTATATATACATCCACGTCAGGCGGGACTGGTGGTTTATCCAGTGATAGTGTGGATGGGGGGGAACAAAAGTCTACCCACTACGTTTCACGCTTTAAACCTTCGAGACCGGATAGAGACATTATCCTGTGGTCCAGTTCCCTAACATCTATTCCCAAAACCGCCCTGTCAGTGCGCTGAATGCGGCATCTTTTCTGCATTATCGATAAGCGAACCAGTCTTTTTTCCCCAACCCAAATTTTCAAACGCAACTCCCCCGCCGCTCGGGTCAACTACTACTCGTCCCCCACTAACCAACGACCTATCGACTCCAATTGCATTGGCATCGAGTGCGTGCACAACTATTCAGAATGGCTTCGCAAACAGAACCCCCCAGGTGCAAGGTTGTGCTGTCCAAGAACATTGCGAACGGCCTGCTCACGGAGGTCCACGAAGGGGTTACTACGTTGGAGAGGGCCCCTCATCTCGTGGGGTTTTTGGCCAACAATGACCCTGCTGCGTTGATGTATGCCCAGTGGACGGAGAAGACTTGTCTGGAGCAGTGAGTACTCTTACCCCTGTGCTTGGTCTTCTTCGTTGGCTTCGTTCCGGACGCTTGCGACATCGGAGGAAGCACATGTATTGCCATTGTCCGTCGCAACGACTAACATGTCCTGCTCTCCCATTTAATAGCGGCTTCCGCTACTCCCTCCGCGAAGTCTCGCGCGACAACATCGAAGAATCCATCCTTGCTGCCAACACCGACCCCGAAGTTGACGGTATCATCATCTACTACCCCATCTTCAACAACCGTCAAGACCAATACCTACAGCAAATTGTCGACGTACACAAAGATGTCGAAGGCCTCAGCCACCGCTACATCTTCAACATGTACCAAAACGTGCGCTTCCTGGACCCCGAGACCAAGCGCCAGAAGTGCATTCTCCCCTGCACGCCGCTGGCCATCATCAAGATCCTCGAGTATCTCAACATCTACAATACGATTTTGCCGTATGGGAACAGACTGTTTGGCCATACGATTTGCGTGGTGAATCGGTCTGAGGTCGTGGGGAGGCCGTTGGCGGCGCTGTTGGCGAATGATGGGGCCTGTGTCTATAGTGTGGATATTACGGGAGTGCAGAAATTTACGAGGGAAGGGTTGAAGAAGAGTACGCATGATGTTGTTGATATGGAAGGGTGGTCGATTAAAGATGTTGCACCGTTGTGTGATGTCGTTATTACCGGTGTGCCTGGCGAGAAGTATAAGTTTGATACTAGCTTGTTGCGTGAGGGGGCTGTTTGTGTCAACTTTTCGAGTGAGAAGGTGTGCTTTCCCGCTCCATTTTGGACCATCAATAATGGCTGACAATGATTCTCATAGAACTTCGGACCGGAGGTCAAGGAACGTGCCTCTATCTTCGTTCCTTCAATTGGAAAGGTGACTATCGTTGTCTTGCTCCGGAATCTTTTGGTAAGTGACAACAACCCGTTCCTCAGACAATCAACAGTGCTAATTACATGCAGAGACTCATCCAGAACCGGAGACTGGACGATGTGAAGCCGGCAGCTGCTACCGAGAGACCCGGTACCCTCGAGTCTGCGTGAATGCTCTACGATGGCCGGTGATATTGATACCAAAACTATAGATTTCCGAGTTATGTTTTGAATGTGTTTATGCTATTTTCGATGATCGAACAAAAAGAACTATTTTGGTGTAAGCAAGTCACGCATCTGGAAATACTCAAGTGCTTCATAACCTTTAACCTTTTACTCTTCGTAACCATACACCCAAAACCGAAATCAAATCAAACAGAAGGAAAAAACCTCTGCTCCAGATATGCAATCCATCATCTCCTCTTCGTAACATCCTCATCATCTTCACCCCTCGGCGCCACAGAACTCGAAGCACCCCCCGTCTCCTTCACCGTCTCCTTCGCAGCAAGTCCCAACACCTCAATCTCAGATGCAAGCCACTCCCGCAATGACTCAGGATGAAAAGTCCCGTCTGCAGAAAACCACGTTGTAAACGGCGTTTCGATAACCTTATCCTCCAGAGCCTTCCCAGACGGCGTTTTGTACTGCACGCGAAGGTTATACAGCGGCGAGTGCTTCTTCGTCGAGGAACGGATCGAAATCTGCAATCTATTAGAAACACCGTCCACACCCCAAGCAATAGGCTGAAAGAAAAAAAAAAATAAAGAAAAGGCACGTACCAATTCACCACTCCCCCTCCTCCCGCGAAACACCTCCCCACCCTCAACAAACCAAACCCAATACGTGAAAACCCCATTCAACACAAAATACGCACTTACAGCCGCGATGACCCACGACGACGTCGTCGCTTCCCAGCCCAGATACCGATCCGCGTAGAATGTGGCGCCTGCAATCGCGACGGCTGTGTAGCCCAACAGGAAGCGGATGTTGGTGAGGGTGTGGTCTTGGGTGAAGGTGTACGGGGTGGGGAGGGTAGTTAGATAGGGAGAGAGGGCGTCGTCGGTTGTAGACTTTAGGTCTGTAGTTGTCTCTGGTTAGTATGGGTGTTTGTTTGGATGGGAGGATTGAGGCAAGGTGCTGACCATTGGATGAGTAGACAGGCACTTTGGTTGTCGCCATTATGATAACTAAGTTGTTGCGCAAGTAAGATAATCGAAACTCAGAATAAATTCCGCGGATGTTGGGAGAAGGAGACTGCTTATGTCTACAGAGTACACGGCAAGGCGTTTTGCGGCGAGCTGTCCCTTTCGCGGAGGCGGAGCTAAAGCGGCAATACAAGCCAGGCGCTAACCTACCACGGAGAACTCAACCTCACCTCCACCGTTCACTTTACATACAACGAACGGCATCACCAACGAGGGACAGGACGATGGCATTGCAAGGGGCTGAGCAGACGATCCTTCGGGATCCAGCTCTATTGTGAGTTTTTGTTGACTGAGAATTGAGAATTGGACTGTGCTAACGAGGATCGCGAAGCTATTGGATATTGATTCCGATTACCATTGTCATGGTGAGTCCCAAATCCCAACCCATATACTCGAGAATATAAACTGACCTCAATCACAGATACTAACAGGAATTCTCCGCCACTACGCCACTGTCCTCATGAACTCACCCCCCAAACCCCCATCCACGCTCGCCGAATCCCGCGAACGCTACTCCATCTTCCGCGGTGTTAACCTCCGCAGCAACGGCTTTGTCCTACCCACCGAGTCCTTTGAGATGCGCAAGAGCTATCTTATCTCCGCATACGAGAATGGCGCGTTCTTGAAGGACCCGGAGAACCGGGGCCAGCCGCCTGCGAATCCGATGACAGACCCGGCGGGCATGGATGCTATGATGGGCATGATGAAGGGGAATATGATGATGATGATTCCACAGACATTGATTATGAGTTGGATTAATGCCTTTTTTTCGGGATTTGTTATTTGTATGCCCCCCGTCTCCCTGGGGACTTGTAGGGTGCTAACTGCTGTAGTGAAATTGCCGTTCCCGCTTACGATCCGCTTCAAGTCCATGCTACAGTCTGGTGTTATGACCCGTGACCTAGATGTCAGGTGGGTGTCTAGTCTGTCATGGTACTTCCTCAACCTGTTCGGTCTGCAGTCTGTGTTTGGGTTTATTCTTGGTAGTGATAACGGTTCGTTTTCTCTCACCCTTTAAATTGAGTATCACTAACAATAGCTGCAGCTGCGAACCATATGGCTTCGCAAATGTCTGGTATGAATCCTACCGCTGGCATGAACCCGTTCCAGCCCGGTCAGGACCCTGATAAGTTGTACTTGAACGAGGCGGAGAACCTCGAGGTCATGGAGCACTTCTGCATTTATGATGGGATTGAGGAAAGGATTTTGCACAATCTTGCTTCCAAGTGATGTCAGGGGGAGTTAGTAGGATTGTGGATTACGAAGTTATCTCTGGTTTATATTGCTGAGATGTGCAAATGCAGTATACAGATTTTATATTACATTATTACAGCAGAACCAGTTCATAATGAATAAGAATTTTTTCATTGAACCATGAATCGTACATAAAATGCAATAGTCGTCAAACATTACTCATAACTCGCCTAACGAGGATCAAGAACCCCATTGAGAATCCAAACCTCACCGTTAGACACTTTCTCAGCAACATGATCCACCTCAATATGCCCAGGCTCGATCTAAACACAGCATCAACACAACCCCATCTCCCAAGCATAAAACCAAAGCAAAACTCACCACCATCCTATCCCTCTCCCTCACCCACCTAACCTTCTTCCCACACAACGTCTCAGCCTCCTCTCCCTCCCCCCACGGACAAACACCCACAATATGCCCCTCCACAAACCTCTTCAAATTCCCCTGCGCCCGATCCTTTCCCTCTCGCCCCTCATACGCATTCACCTCGCCTAATCGCTCATAGTCTTCGGGGTTTTCCCAGGGTTTGTGCGGCAGGTTATGGATTGCGGAGTTGCGGGGGGCTAGGATTGTGATTTGTTTGGAGGGGTTGTTTATGTGCGAGAGGGCGGACTCGAATTCGCGGGTTAGCGAGGCGTAGGTGTTGACGAGGCGGGTTTTGGACAGGATGTCGGCGATTATGGGGCCGTTTGAGCTGGACATTGTTGAGGTGGCTGGGAAGACTGGGGAATTTGAGCTAGGAATGCTTGTTGGCTTTGGAGCCACTCCTGTACTCTGTGATCTGAATGTTCGTGCCGTAAACCGGGGACGTCAACGTATGGACGAGGCAGACGTTTGCAGTTGCGATGAGAACCCTCGAGAGCAGATACTGTGCAGATAAGCAAAATTGTAACAATAATAAGAATACCTATAGACAAAAGCCTCATTATACAAACAGCGCAAGAAACTACATGGCCATTAATAACATCTGCGCTGTCAGTTGTCAATGACGCAACAACCGACCCTCATTTCACGTGACAATGCGGAGAATTTGAAAATGCACGTGATATCTATCGATAAGGGCCAGTCCGGGCAAGCCACAAAATCGGCGTCATGTTTCCGGTCGCGGAAAGACAACTTGAGGGGAATTTTACTTTAAGATTGTATATTGCTTGCATGCTCCTCGTTGCCGTTGCGCTTTGCGAAGATGTCGGCCTTGCAGACGTTTCTGCTGGTCGTTGACCATAATAAAGAGGAAGCGAAGGAGATTGCTGAGCGGGTTGCTCATGGTGAGTTCTTCCGGCTTGGAAGCATCAATTGAGGAGTTATGGGATTTTCTTGCTAACGGTAGTGATGCGTTAAGATGTCGAAACCCGGAAAACAACCCTCATCGAAATCGTGCAGTCCCTGGGCGAGTACATCAATGACGAGGATTCCATTCTGCGGGGCAAAGCCGTTTCCTATCTCACGGCCGTGATCAAGGCGCTTTCTCCAAAGTACCTGTCGAGACAACAGATACAGGTTCTGACGACGTTCTTTTGCGATCGCATTGAAGATGGAGGTGCTGTTACTGGGCTGGAGACGTTGCAGAAACTGGATCGGTTTCATAGGGAGTTAGCTGAGGAGGTTGCGAGAGCGTGAGTACTGGCCTTCACAATTATCCGTCGAGGGCGAGGTCTGACGTGGATATAGAACGTTTGGATACCAGGGTTTGCAGTCGCGGTCCCAGTCTCAGAGGTTCCAGGTTTATCAGTTGTTGAATGAGTTGATGTTGAATCATCGTTCTGCGCTGCGGGAGATGGGCGATGACTCGATTGTTGGGATTGTGGACTTGATGACTGGGGAGAAGGATCCCCGGAATCTTATGCTTGTGTTCTCGATTTTGAAGGTGGTGATGGTCGAGTGGGATATTTCCAACCACGCTGAGGTATGTGTTCCATATCACTGGGGTCTATGTTCAATGGTTAATGGTGACAAGACTCTATTCGATGCGGTGTATAATTACTTCCCCATCACGTTCAGACCTCCTCCGAACGATCCTTATGGTATCACCGCGCAGGACCTGAAGAATCGCCTGCAGGAGTGCATCTCTTCGACGAGACACTTTGCACAGTATGCTATTCCGTCTCTGCTGGATAAACTTGATTCAACCTCTCCGAATGTCAAGAAAGACGCACTTAATGCACTGATTGCTTGTATCCACACATTCGACCCAGACACCGTGTCAAGATATTCCATCACCATCTGGGAAACTCTAAAGTTCGAGATCCTCAACGCACAAGAGGAATTCCTCTCCGATATTTCGCTAGAGGCTTTGCAGGGTATCGCTAAGCGACTATCTGAAGGCGTCATGGAGGCTTCGCCGCAATTGCCTCTTGCTCAGTACTTGAGACCGATTACGAAAGAATGCAACGAGCAGTTACGAGAGCCTCAGCAAAAGCAAGCGAAGCCTTCCCAACAAATCTTGAGCTATACATCTGCTGCATCGGCCGTCGCATTGACCTTAATTGTGCAGAGTGTTGTTGCGCCGCTGTTGACAATTTACCAGGAGGCCGATGGGATCGTCAAGCAGAGAGCTCTGCTGGAGACGTTGGTTGTTTTGTTCGATTCTGCTATCTCAGTCTTTGGAGAATGGACTTCGCGTGGTCTTGAGACCATCCTTGGCAATCCTTTGCTGGAGTTTAAGGATCAGTTTTCTGAGATTTTCGGTCAAGCATTAATGGGGTCTGCAAAGGAAGAAGCGTCTTTCCGCGTCACGGCGCTCAAGGGATTCCTCCGTCTATCGACCCTGCGTGACTTTTTCCAGGACAACGAGATAGGACTATTCGTGCAATATCTCGATGAGATTCTGCTGACGGAAGAGTCTGTGGGCCGGGATGATCTCAAAAAGGAGGCCATTGCCGCTCTCGCTGAGATCTCCAAGTACAAGCCGCGCCTGATTATGGACATAACCTTCCCTGCTTTCGTGGCAACTCTTCCGGACTCTGATGATGGAACAAGCTCTAACTACTTGCCGACGCTCGAAAGCTTGGCGAAGATCAGCGTTGAAAAAGATATCTTCGAGACATTAGTGCGCCGTTTGTTGAGCAAGCTGACTATCTTGCTACAGAAGGAGGAGCCCGGGTCGCCAGCATACCCAAGAGCAATCCTCTTGACCATTCTCTATGTCATGGAACAGAGGAAGATGTACCAAGATCCAAACCTAGGGCTCTATTACGAGAAGATCGTAATGGGTTTCTGCAAGAGTGTTGCTGCTTCGGCTTCTGGAAAGGCAGCGAATAGGATTCTAAATGATGCTACGGTATTGGACACGCTGGGACGACTCTGCAACTTGATTGTGCGATCTGTTTCAAAACAGCAGCAGGATGAAGTTGCTGCGAATGTTTACACATTGTTCGCTCCAGCTGAGGAGTTCTCGCCGGTTCCTTTTGCACAATCCGCAAGTGAAGACCACCAGCGTACGATGATCGTGTCGACATACCTCCTCGCAGGCCTATCAAAGGACTGCACAACCATCCCCTACACAACCTCCAACATGTCCGATCTTCTCTCAGACCTAATCCAACGCTCCACCACCTCAACCGAACCAGCAACACAACTCGCCCTCCTCCGCCACTTCTCCCTCCTCGTCAACAAATTCCTCTCCAAGACCGATGTTTCCATCGCCACAGAAAAATTCACCTCCCTCCTCCCCTCCAACACAGAATCCCAAACCCAACCTCTCACCCCCGAAACCATTAAAACAACCTTCTGGCTTTCCAAAGCCCTCATCCTTCGTCTCGTCCCCAGCACAACAACAATCCTAACATCCCTTCTCTCCCTCCTCTCCTCCCCCTCCGAAGCAACAAGCACAACTGCCTCCCGCGGCTTCGCCATCCTCCTCAGCGATGACGATGTCCTCTCCCCAATTAACGGTGCCAATGTCCGCCTCCTCTGCAAACAACGCGTCTTCACAACCGTCATTCCCCTAATCGCCAATAAAATCCGACAAGTCAATATCGCCGGAAACTCCGATTCAAAAGCCCCCTCAGCGCCAGCGCATATTAAACCAGCACATTTAACAGCGCTATCGGGGATCCTATCCACTATCCCACCAGCACTCGTCATGCCTGAATTACCCACTTTACTTCCGCTGCTCCTTCAATCGCTCGATCTCCAAACTAGTGACTCCCACGCAGTCCGTGCAGCAACACTAGAGACACTTGCCGTGATCATCCGCGACAATGGCGTCTCTGTGATCGATGAATGCGGACACATTCAGAGCCTTGTCACGCGCCTTCTCAACACAGCTGCCTACACACCTGGTGCGAAAGCAGCAATGAACCCCTCGCGCCTCCGTACAGACTCTGTGAAATGTCTGTATCTGCTTGCGCAGACGCCGAGTCCGGATGCGCCTGCTGTTGTAAGGGCGGGCAAGTTGTCGCCGCTGCTGCCGGTTAAGGCGCAGGTGTTGAGGGCGTTGAAATTGGTGCTTGATGATCCGAAGAGAGATGTTAGGAAGGCGGCTGTTGATGCTAGGGGGGCTTGGTTGAGGGGGGTGGATGATGCTGAGGAGGATGAGGATTGAGTAGGTTTGAAAAAAGTTGGCATATTTAAAAGAAATTTTATGTTATGCTTGATGATGGTATATAGATTTTAAATTGATTGCATTTTGGTACAATTCAGTCTTATCTTCTAGTTTTGCGGCTACTTTTCAACTGTATCTGTCCATGTCCATATTCGCATGTTAAACCATTACCAACATATTATAGGGCTATGCGTTGATGTCGCAACCATAAAACATCAAAAATGTCCCCAACCCTCAGCTCATTCCTTAAAACCAACCCTAACCGTCATCCCCATCACCAATAATCTAACTCATTAACCCTCGCCGAGCTCGTCGACGATGACCTCTCCATTCCCAACGCAACCATACCACCACCACTCTTCGCCGGTACAAGACTCGGCACCAAAGTCTCCACCTCCTTCACTCCATCTAAATAATCATCAAGCCCAAGTAATCTTCCCTGTTGCGCCGCCGCAGGAACTATTGCCGATGAAATAGGCTGTTTAGGTATACTGGGAAGGGAAAGCGGGCCAGCACCAGCGCCAACACCAACGCCAGGGTTAGTTCCGACGACTGTACCGGCTGCCGTGGCACCAACACTGGGAACGGCACCAGTGACAGCGGCGGTTATGGCGGATAGATGGACTTCTTCGATCCCCGGGCCGTAGTTCCAGAATCCTATGCCGTCGATTTTCTCAACGACGGTTTTGGTGAGGTGGAGAAGGTCGCCTAGGCCGGCTGTTCCGATGGCTGAAGCGACAGGGCTGAGGAGCGGAGTTGCATTAGGAAGAGGTGATGGCGAGGATAACGAGGGAGAAGATGAGAGGCGTAGATTGCTCATGCCGTAGTCGTCTGCGACGAGGGTAGCATGGTTTCCCAGGAGATCTGGGCTTCGCCAGTCTTCTGTGCGTTCGCCGATTTCGACGTCCGTGTTTGTTTTCATGAATGCTTCGATAGCGGGGCTGACGAGAGAGACTTCGTACCAGAGTCTGCCTTTTTTGATCATTTCGGGGTGTGGTGCGCAGCGGGCTCGCAGGGCTTGGCTGTCTGATGTGCTGGAGCCGATTAGGAGGTCTTGAATTTCTGTCACCTGGAGGAAGATGTCGTTGTCGTTGTCGTTGATTGCGACGATTTGGTTTTCTGCCGTCGGAGATGTGGCATTGTCAACAGCAGCAGCAGCGTCTCTGTTACGGATGTGTCGATGGCGAGTCCAGCGTTTCATGAATACTTTCTCAATGACGAACTTGTTTCCCTTGGGAAAGCGGCTGAAGATACGGATGAGAGACTTTTCCGGTTGCACCCAGAGATTATCGACAAGATACCGAACAGCCTCTTCGAGTTCCAGATCGGTACCGGCAACATGCTCGATAACACCAGAGAGGACCATGCTGGCATCCCAGATCTGAGCGGGAAAGTGCATGTTGACAGCACCGAGCGTCTTTGTTGGCTTCCGAATTGAATGCTTACCCTGTTCGTCAATTGCTATAATAAAGGGCTGATTTGCAGTGGTGCGACAGTGAAACTCGTAGGAAACATTATACTCAGTGTAGTCCTGCTCGAACATATGGCGTTTACCCTCAGCCTTTGACGTTTTCAGATCAATGATATGGTCGACATCTGAGCCAGCCGTGGTAAGTCGATTGATAAACTTCGTCGTCGGCGCAGGAAGGCTATTGCGTGGCTGGAAGATCCTCGTCCACTCGTCCACAGTAATCGAGTCCTGGTTGTATGACTTGGGTAGAAGAGGTATGAGAACAAGGCCGAATTGTGCTTCCAAAGTCAACGGACCGCTGAAATACTCAGCAGCTTCGAGGGCAGGTCTCAACGCTTCGAAAACGCTCTTGATTTCAGCCTCTTGCTGCCGCAAGTCCTGCAGGTCCTGCTTCTTAGCACCAGAGAATACTGTCCTGGGTTTGACGATGAGGTCGGTTGGCGTTTTGGGCGTTTTAACTGGCGCTTTTCTGGCTGGCTTAGGAATCCCCCAAGCATCCTCGAGAGTGGCTTGTCGTTTAGCTTTGGCTTCGGCCTTGCTTTTCGCTTTCTCACTTGGCTTGCCCGCTTTGTGGTTCATGGTGAGGTGGAACTCTCTGGTGTCCGCTTCGTCATTAGTGTTCTTCACCGTTTTGACAGATTTCTCGAGTTCCGCGATTCTCTGACGGGCGAGTCGCATGTTGATTTCGCGCCGGTCTTTGGGAGGACGTGATATATTCGAGACGGTCGAAGCATTGTCGTCAAAGCCAGATATGTCCTTCTTCTCGCGAAGGGATGATTTCAAGTCTCGGAGCCTCTTCTCCTGCAAAGTTAGATCCTCGCCACTAACCAAACCAGTCGGGCTCAGAAGGGTTGCCGTAGCAGTGCTAGGCCCCAGAACTTTGCTCTCGGTTTCGAAGTCAAGGTCAAGCAAGTCCGGGGGAGTAGAGCCTTTAGTCTTATCGGGCACCTGCATGTCCTGCATTTCTGTCTTATCGGCATGATTTGCGACTTGTGGAACTAGCGCAGGTTGGTCAAACGAGAGCATAGAGTGCGAGGTTGGTTTTCCAGGAGCAACAGGAGTGAGAACATCGACAAGCTCCTCACGCTTTCCCGGCATTTTCTTGGGCGCCACGGGTAAGATCTCAACATTCGCTTGTGAGCCCTGTGGAGAATTTGAACTGCCAAATGAATTCTTGGCTGAGTGCTGAGGGGATCTTTGCAAGCCATACTTTGTCGGGTCGAAAGTTGGCATTGTTAGCTTGTCCTCGGGAGACTCTGGCCGCGCCGTCGTAGTAGAGTCGTGAGGGGAGTCTGGGCCCTTGAACATAAGATCGGTAGGTGAGGATACCCGATCGGTAGGCTCGTACTGCATCTTCCATCGCTTGCGAGGAGTCGAGGTCTTCTTCCCAGGAACAGTGGACAAGGCTTTGGTGTTCTCAGCTGTGGGCTCTGGTGCTGCTTGAGGTGTAGCGGTCCCAGCAGCCTTGCGCGTTCGGATACCAGGGGTTTTCTTGACACCGGTGACAAGAGTTGGTGTCTCGCGAGGACCTTCAAGCTGTTCAGGCTGTAGTACGATGTTAGTCTCAGGTTCTGGTTCAGGCTCATTCTCCATCTCAGCTCTCTCGACGACCCACTGATTCACCCGCGTGGCTTTTTCAACAGATAGAAATGGATGGGGAGGAGCAATTCCAGAAGTCACCGCCTGTGGATTAGCCGTGTCTTTCTCGATGATGGACTCCATGTTGATGAACTCATCTCCCTTTCCAATTCCTTGGAAAGTAAAGTCATTCCAGATACGCGACTTGCCGGGTTCGTTAGAGACTTTGCAAGGATTGAGAAGATTATCCGGTAGATTGAACTTTAATGTATCGGGGTCGAGCGAGAGAAGAAACGTAGCAAAAGTCTGGTTGAGAGTGGCATTCAAGGGCAGATTAGGGTCTGTGAGAATCCGACGCAGGGCTATGGAATTTATCTCGCTGTAGTTCTGAATCCGAACGCGAGTGTTCTCATTGTGTTGCGCCATAATCATGTTGGTCACCCGGGGAGCTTCAATGAGGGACTAGTAGACAATGGTTAACTATAAGACCAGCCATTCAGTTGGGGTAGTAGTCGACTTACCAATGGCTTCTCAATCCGTGTCAACTTTCCTAACGCATCCTCAACGTCAATCTGGTGCTGACCAGTTACCTGGATTCCGAGGGTATCATCTATAGCCGTAATCTCCGTGCCGGTCATCGCCGCAATATCACCCAAAACCTCCTGGAAATTGGCAAGGCAACCCGGACCACCATTTTCCGAAATCCAGTATTTAGTGGAACGATTGAGGGACACAGGAATCAGTTCGTCGTTCGAGTCGTCGACCAATGTCAACAGACCTTCTTTGCGGTCCTTTTCAGATTCAACTTTAGCCTGGTCGTCTTCGTCGTATATCGAGGGGACGTCCAATTGGCGGATCCGCGGCATCTATCACTCCAGTATAAGTATACCATTCGGTACCCATGCCAAACGGTGCAGAAAGCTGTGAGGCTTACATCCAAGAGGTCTTTGTTTTTCTGCTCTTCGACAAAATCAGACATGACCGATACGAGCTTCGCGGAGGAGCCTTCAAAGTTTCCCTTCATTATAAGAACCTGATAAAAAAGGAATCGTTAGCTAGACCTCTTCCAAAAAAGGAAATTCTGGAAGGCACATACTTCATCTGGTTTCGAATACTCCAAGAGGCAGTTAAAATCGGGATTGGCTTTTCTGCACGAATTGTCAGCATATCCAATAGGACCAATAAAAACCACAACTAACCCGAACTCATTCTGTATCTCCTGTACCTGTGATAGTGAATGGTGATCAGCGCTCGTCCGTTTCTCAGCCATTCCTGTCAACGTACTCCTATATCCTCAAACGCCCACATCGACGCCAACGTTAGGCGCTGTCTTGTCGCCATTTCGATCCTGCTGGGTTTGCAGCTAGTTATGGGGAAATTGAACGGATCAGGATGATAGAGAAGAATAGGAGGAAGGAGCTGGTTGAAGAGGGATTTGCTGGGTTTGTACGGAGTAGGTCTTCCCGGTTGTTTGCCAAAGCGCTCTCAGCAGCTTGGCCTTACAATGGATGAAATATTGATTATTTTGCTTGGTATGGATGAGATGGATAAGACAAGAAAATGGAAAAAAAAATCAAAGAGAAAAAAGAGAAGATGTTTGTTGGAGAGGAAAATGAGAGGAGAAAAGTCGCGGGGCAAACAAGTGAATGCGTAAGAACAGTTAAACCAGTGAAGATAGATCCAGCCTATAAATACTTTATTTCCATCATGTATTCACAAACAAAGATATGGTTAGATGCATATTAAAGCAGTGACTAGCACGCCATGATAAGGGAAAGGAATTCAATTGTGATATCCACAAACGAAAACCCCAATTGCTCCTGCCAGAGAAGAACAGCCTGCTGTCAACATGAGAGGTCGCTGTATTTCATTATATGCTTCCAAATTTATGTTCAAATGTATTCATCATGGCCATTGATGTATCACAGATCACAATGTAAACTCCAGATAATAAAAAGAAAAAAAAAAAAAAAAAGTAGAAAATAGGATGAGCATGGTATTCCCCCCGGGTATCAAGACTCCCAAACTCCACGCAATGTCGAGAAGATCCCGGGAACAGTAGAGCAGGCAAGAAAGCTGCAAGTATGGGAAGTAAAAGTAGTGAAACAAAGGAAAAATATCCACAAGACAAATACACATCCGCCTCCTTCGTTGGCGAACTTAAGGCAGTGTCAGAATCGGTTCTAATTCGGAACTCGACACAGCTGACGAACTGGAAAGCAATGTCAGTTGCTCTTCGGGATGTAGGACGACCATTTTTGAGCTAGACCATGCTCATCAATTCGTGTTGGTAATGATGGTTGGAAGGTGGCAATCATTGCTTCTCTCCTTTCCGTGAGGAATCTCTCAACCCTTCGCTGACTTGAATGACCCATTTCATGCGCCCTTCTGTTTCTTTCATTGTAGCGAGAGTCGTGTCGATCTTGGCTTCATTCCGATAGCCGTTCTCGATTAACCTTCCCATCTCTTCCTCTCTTGCCTTTTTATACGCTTCGTAGGTCTCAAAAAGTTTGGTGAATCTCTCCCGGCTAGCTTCGATTTCATGGTCTTTCTCCGCGAGGATAGTATCCAGCCGTTCCAGATCCCCGATTCTTTTGTCATGTTCGGTTTTGAGAGCGATATAGTCGTCGCGAATGGTCTTGAATCTCCTCTGTTGCTCTGACCGATCTCGGTTTCCAGACTGGGCAAGCACGTCGTATTGGGTCTTTGAATAATTGGCGATTTCTTGTAATTCAGCAACTTTCCGATTATAATTGTCGCGCGCTTCAGTCATCAATTGGTCGGTCCTGTTGGCCGTATTCTCCGCCTTTTGTCTTCGTTCCTTTTCGCTCTGCGCCTCCGCCCGTAGTTCTTTCATCTTTTGGTCTTTGCGCGAAATCGACTGGAGGTTCGTTTCGTTCGCTACTTCGAGATTCCGGAGGCGTTCGCCGATATTCTGTACCTGGGTCTTGAGGGTATCGTTCAAGGTCTGCGCCTCTTCGGCCTTGGACCGGTGGACGCCACATTCGCGCGTTAGGCGGGCGATATCCTCCTGGAGAGCGTGAATAACCCGACCAGATTTGCCTGTCGTTGCGTGCCCGACCGCGGAAGACCATTCTGTCGTTGAAGCGTCGCCGTTTGCGGAGTGGGCGTCGCCGTTCGAAGGATTAGGAGAGAGGGGCGGATTGGGAGAGAGGGAGATCGATTGATCTGTGAAACAACATAGAACCATGAGCCTACCATTTTCTCCAAAGACTTTTTAATATTTTGCCACAACAAACCTGTAGACTCAATCACCGTCGCCCCATTCTGTTCCTCCGACGACTTGGAATCAAATAAACCGTTGGCCTGATGCATATTTAAAAACGTAGTGTCCACATGGGGCAAACTAATACGAGGAGCGTGTTTTCGAGGGAAAAGACCTGGACCTGAAAGAGGCAATGGAACAGTGATGTCTGTGTCAGCATCGTGTTCATGGTACGGTTCCTGACTACTGCTCTTAGCGCTGCTAAGCCTGCTTGCGTCCTGAACGGGTTCCGCCTTCGTCTTCTTCTTGCTCCGGCCGAATCGGACCATTCCGACAAATCAGGAGAACGGAGGGCGGCTTTCGAAATGATGCTCAACACACGGCGAACCACGGAAACAACCTTAACGCTGGCCGCACAACCAAACGGCGCTTCCACGGAAGATCCAGACGAACAGTACGGCAAAGCGACCGATAGACCGGTACTCTGGAGATGATGTTCTGAAAACCATGGAATGGATTTTGTGTGTGTAGTCTTGCGGTCGGTTTGGGTTGGTGGTCAATTGGCGATGGGTTTTAGGAGAAGGGAAAGGCCCGAAAGAGGTCTGACTGGGTTCAAGAAGAGACGAAGAGGAAAACGCTCGGACTAAAAGGACTAGCAACAATAGAGGTCATAATAGCATCACAGCACTAATAATGACGATAATGTTGAATGGAAGGAAAGCTTCCTTTCTCCCACGCCAAACCCCCAGGGGAAATAAGGAAGTCAGACATACCCAGGAAAGTGGATCAATGCTTAGATTGAAGGGGTCCTAATAATCGTCTGTAATAGCGCAAACTGTCTGTATGCACTGGATCTGCGGCAGACAATAACAGTAGGAGAATTAATTGAATTGATGATCCTTCATGGCCGCGAAGGGAAAATTAGAGGTGGAGGATCAACTAACTCTGTATATCTCAATGGAGATGCGCGCTGTCAGATACGCTGTCAGATAGAGAGCAACTGAGGAGATATATTGCTGGCAGACAGAAGAGAAGATATATCAAAGCTCAAAGGAACGGTGGATATACGGACAATGGATATATAGCGACCCGGGAATGTACGTGAAAGAGAACTGTCAACGATGGGAGAAGAGAATGAGGCTGAACTGTCGCTACTGCATGATTTGCGCCTACACTGTTCAACTACGCTAAAAGGTGATCTTTTGTTTCTGATTCCAATTTGTCATTTTCCTCCTTTTTTTTTTTTAAAAAAAAAAAAAAAAAAAAAAGATTAGTTTGCTTATGAATACTCCGTACTAAACCGCCTGGGTTGTGCCCCTATATATATCCGCGACGACCTCAAAGCGTCTGCAAGCGATGCGGCATACAAAAAGGCACTTTACTCATTTAGCCAAAATTAAAGATATTGACAAACGATAGATATTCTACGAGCGATGCATGGAGATATGACAGATCAGAGCAAGGTAAGGGAGATATCAATTCTTCATATTGTATGGATCGATTATAGCAGTAAAACCCATGATTGACTCGTCTCGTAAGAGACAGGAAGCAATTCGTGAAAATGACCATGAACAGACAAAAGCGCCAAAATGACCAAGACGAACACGTAAACCATGGTTCCTCCCACCGTACGCCGTAACACGTATAAAAGTACAGATATGTGACTCCGGTCCATATATACACCAGCCATCAAAACAAAACCAGCGCGTACAAGATAACATTTTCTTTTTCTGCTTGGAGCAATCCAGTTGACCCAAGAAATGCAAAATACGACCAATCCAAAGTGCGTGCAAATTCCAATTATATCCTCTATGTCGTCAAGACGAAAACCGCAGCGACAGCCCCCAGTGCTAAGTTAACAGACACACCGATAAACGAAGCTGCGCCAGTCTGCTCGCCATGGCCCACAGTGCTCTTGCCGGAAACAATGTGAGAATCATCGGACAACGACTTAGCATTCGTGTGGGTAGGGCGAGCCGTAGAGAGCGTGGTGGTCGTGGCATTCGAAGGATTAGGGCCCTTCGCGAGTGGGATGTGCGTCTCATCATGGCTGACCTTCAGATGCCCGGTGTAGTTGGTCTCGTCACCTTGCTTGATGGTTAGGGCGTAGTCATCACCATCTTCGATATCGTCCTTGGGAACCCAGGTGAAAGAGCCAGCGTCACCGGGAACCTCGGCAGTGATGGTCTTGACGCGGTGCAGGTTGGTTGATTCGCCTCTAGCCAACTCGATCGTAACAAGCTGCATGGAGGGACTATGGTCAGATACTCTTCAGGGATGCCAGGGAAAAGATGGACACATACCGCACTCGATGCTCCGTCCCACTTCACCGTGGTGGAGTGTCCAGGGTGGATCTCCTTAGGCCATTCGGTGAATGCGAAGCCTTGAACCGTGACAGCGAGCTGGGACAAGCAAGCTCCGAAAGCAAGAACGGCGTTGGAGAAGTGCATCGTGATGGTACTGATGGAAGTGATGAAGTCGATAAACGTATATAGCGGTGCAAATGCAATGATAACGGCTGCTATCCAGTAATAGGATATGTTGGTACGCTGCGAGAAGTGTATTTAGCGAAGATGTTGAAGAGACAATGGAATCGTTTCGTAGACGGAATAGGTCGAGTAGCCGGACGTACTTTCCTAGATCACAAGCGACAGAAACAGCAAGCGCAACTGAGGAACTTTTCGAGGTAGGTACGACAGGGAACGTTACCTGATTGGCACTTTCTTTTTAAAGTAGTTCAAGGTTTGTTTTTTTTCCCTTTGGGTTGAATGTCAGAGACAGAAGTATGTGATAGGAATCTTGGGCTTCAGAGTTGATGAGGAATGATGGACTCGAAGGCGAAATCTAGCAAATAAATAGGTTAACGGTCAATAAATAAAGTAACATTAACAGCCAAAGTGTACTACCCCAGACAACGAGCAGTAATTCAGAATGTCCAATCATTTTCGATTGTTCCGGATGCCACATTCCTGGCGGCATATCGGGTTCCTGATATGGAGCATTTGTTGTCGTTGGTACGCCAACAATACCGTCCGAAGAATGCGTACTGGAACGTAACATTACCCAGACAATCTCGATTATCAGGTCTAGAACAGTATTCGGGCCATGATCACTGCGGACTTGGTAAGGACTTGCTTAATCTAGATTGAGGACCCTACTTCAGGAACATTTCTTTGTGCCCTAGAGATCCTGGGTATCCAGAACAGAACTAGCCACATTCATCAATAGCCTACTAATTAACAATGTTCAATATGCAAAAACATCCAATTTGCTCAAACTCGCGTATCTTTGTGCATGTCGTCCCTAACATCCCTCTTTCTCTGCAGCTCTGCAGACTGTACTTGACATGCAGGACGGTATCACCGGGAGAGCACAACAGCAACGCAGTAGCACCGCATGCCATTCAAAGAATCTAAATTCGTACTTGATACCAATTCCCCGACCAACGCCATTTGGTCAAGATTCTCGCGTGCTCGTTCTCGTTCCGCCGAGCAATGCATGCCACATTATGCAAGGGTACATCAATCTCGGCACGGAGCTCAACATGTGATTGCCTATTATATTGCATGTACTGCAATTAGATATTTTTCGTGGGACACGAGGAGGGCTGGTTTTTTCAGTTGACTTGTATAGAGCAGGGCGTTCGTGGATAGGATATCGATGTTGTCGTGTCCGGGAGCTTGTCGAATCGATTCCTCTTCCAAACCATCACGTCTACATAGGGGAATAATAAACCAATGAAAATCAATCAGCGTTGCTTGTCATATACCTATCAATGGCCCTGTTGCATTCGCACCGGCCGCCGCGAACTGATGTCAATGGGCGTTGTGACGTATTACCCGAAGAAGAAATTTTGATGATGCCTAGTATACATCATTTCCCCAGATCCAGGCTGTCGGTGCCTTCCCATTCAGAGCTTATTGCTGTTGGAGAGCATTGTGGACAGAAGAAACACTTTCCCTATATCAACTTGCGCGCTCTCTTCTCCAATGTGCCTTCCGTAATGAGAAGAAGAGCACGGAGAAGACCGAAGTCCTAGTAAATATGAACCTCAACTGCCTTCCTTCATCTTCTTCTCTTCTCTTCGCGTTGGCCACAAGTTTATCCCTATACTGCTCTCTCGATACTCCGCAATAGCATTCGTTCAAAAGGACTCCCTCGTATACCGTGGTCTCTGTTCTATACCATCCTTATCCCTCATTCTACAGTCGTTACCTCATCTATTGACCCCGAGATGTCTTCGTCTTCGATCCTCTCTTCGAAACCCTCCACCGCATCCTCCAAATCAACAAACTCCTCTCATCCAGCACTGTTCAACCTCATATACCCACGCTTCTACCGTGCTGCATGCAACACGCAATCATCTGACAAACCTCCCGAACCATCGAGGCTAGCCGACATCGACCACGAGTCGACAACCAACGAAGCTCGAATCAAAGTCATCCAAGCCCTCACGGTCTGCCGCACCGTCATCTCTAGTCTCGAGGTGACCCGCCTTCGCAAGTCTCGCGTCGGCTTCGACAATTGGCTCTCCTTCTGGGAACGAGTCTACAGGCTGGAACTCGCCCGCAAGGTCGTAAGTCCCGTGGTACACGCTTACCGTCTGATTGACGAGCTTTTCCGTACCGTTGCACAAGAACTCAAGTGTGCCACGCAGCGGTGCGTGAACTACGTGATGCAGGCCCAGTCCGCTACGGACATCTCGCAAAGCGTCCAGCTTTATGACCCGGTTATCAGGCTCTATTGTCGACGTCGACGGAAGAGAGCCCGAGATATACTGGACGAAATGCGTGAGAGCATCAAGGATATTCCAATGCACGTTAGCGATGATTTTTTCACGGATGTGAAGCGTGGTGTGTTTGCGTTGAATGAGCGCTGCGAGTACCATCCTGGTGATCCAATTGCGGAGGAGCGGGAACGGGTGTTTCGTTTGGAGGTATCCCCGGAAGGGCTTTGTAACCAGGCGCTGTCCCCGCAGTTCTATCGTGACCATCAGGAAAGAATTATGCGGGTTTTTCATATTCACTACGATAGATTGCATCGGCAAGAACTGGTGGAACAGTTGGAACAGTATCATGCTTGCACCGACGTCGACGAGGGTTTGATACATTGTCCTACAGCAACGGGGCAGGGGAATGATGCAGGGCCGTCACATGGGCATCCAGGGGTCTGATTGTGATTTTGGCGTCTGTTTTTATGATTTTGTCATTCGTTACGGGTAACTTAAGCCCCCGGGGTTAATAATGGTTCATTAGATAGTTTGTTACCGCTTGCATGTGCTGGGAAAGGGCTGGGAGTCCTTTCGGAAGTTTGCAAGATAGGGAATCCAAGTGCTTTGGTCTCAATATTTCCAAAGTAATTCAGCACAGGCTCTAAAAGAAAAACTTCTAAACAAAACAAAAAAAAAATAAACTATTATGTAAAATCCCACAAGTTCCGCATCAGACTCCCAGGCGCCGTATCGACACCACCATCCTCCTCAAGCCCCCGATCCGTAAAAATCCGCTTAGGAATGTGATACTCGACAACCGGTACTCTCCTAAACGGCCGATCCTCAGTTCCCAACTCTCCCTGCAACATGCCCTGATACGTATAATCAAGGAAATCCTCCATATTATACGCTTGCTTCGTAAACTGCTGCGAGATAATCTGCGCAATAGCAGCGACGTTGGGATGGTAGTGAGTCTGCAGCGTGACGACTTCCCAAACACTACTCTCGACGGCGTCCGTGCGGGTCGGGTCCGGCTCGTCGGGGTCGAAGGGGTCATCCATGCCCTCTGCATCGAGCTCGGCTTTGAACTCTGCGTCGTGGATGGCGCGATGCATCATGAATGTTGTCGTGGGGTGGTTTTTGAAGAGATTGTACATCCAGGGTATGATGGCGACGATGGCTGGTGGCGGGGCGTTCAGCGCGAGACGCGCGAGACGCTTGATGAAGCTTGCAACCAAGGAGACGGGAAGATGCGAAGAATTAAGAAACGTATTCAACAACCTCAAGAACCGCGAGCGATGTTTCGAGTGCAACAAATCTGCATCCAAAAGCGAGTACAATTTTGTATAGAACTGCGGATAATCGAGATTCTTCTCACGAATGAGGTAGAACAGTCCCGAAAGGGCGAGGAGGGACGTTGCGCCGCCGAGATCGTACGAGTCTGTGAGGAAGTCCATAAGTAGTTCTGGACGGGTGAACCAAGGCTCGATGTGGTGGACCATCATGCGGAGGAGGGATTTGCGTTGGGATTGGGAGAGGGAGTTGGATAGGACGGAAAGCCAGGCATCTTGGGCGCGCTTTTTGTGGGAGCTGACAGAGGTGAGTTTTTTGTTGGAGGTGCTGGTTTTTGTGAGGAAGGTTTCGAATGAGTGGGAGGGGTCGGGGATTGTGTCGTTCGCTGAGAGGATGGTGATGAGGGTTTCGAGTATTTGGGTTGTTCGCTCTGTGGAGGCGTATTCGCTGGATCAATTGTTAGCGCTTGCTTGTGTTGACATAAGGGCATTGACGTACGAAATCCTTGCGAATGTATGAAACCTCACGTCCTCGTAGGCCTTGACGAACTTTTCGATAAACTCCGCCTGCAGTGCTTGTCCCTCCGGCGCCTCGATGACGGCCTCGAAAACATTCTTGAACAGACCCGAAGACCAGACGTAACTGTCCGCACTGGGAATGTGTGTCACTTGCTCGCCGACAAGTCTCATGCTCAGAGTCAATGCCGTGACCTACTCCCATTAGCGAGTGTTCCGACATGCCTGCAACACAAGATATATACATACCTGAGCAGAAGCGTCACCCTCACGCATGATATTTACCAACGCCTTCTGGTATTCCTGGAACCGCTCTTTCAACCACGCCACGATAAGCTTCTCGTTGTCATCTGCCCGACTCGACTCTGTCAAGCTTCCGGCCGCGATCAATCTGCTGAAGACTCGGCAGAGAGAGACTGCAACGGGCAAATTCGGGTTCTGTGCATTTTCCCCAACATCTAGTATCGACAGCAAGGTCGCGATATTGTTGTAATGCTTTCGCGATTCGGAAATTTGAATTTCTAGTTCGGTGATCTTCGACATTGTCGCATCTTCGTTCGAATCGGTTGCGACTGCTCGGCGCTTGGACGAAGAGGAACTGTCCTTGGCGCTCTTTCGTTTCTTTGAGCCCACGGTTGCGTGCATAGCGGCCGGCATGATGTTTAGATTAAATATTCAACTGTAAATCAGTGATCAATTGCTAGCTCGACTTCTGCGCTCATGAAATTTTGGATATCGCTCGGTTATGCAATTTTTCCGAGAGCACCGCACTAAACCTCATCGGGATAGTGTGGCCGCACCGCCCAAACCGCAATCCCGACCTCAGTCTCCTCAGTTCCGTTCACCCATCATAATTCCTCAAGGACTAACCACCTGCTACAATGGCTTCGCGATTCGCTAAGACCGCCATGGGTATGCTGCAACTTGCCCTCTTCGACAATTCAGACTCCCTGAACACTCACTGACCGGCCTTAGGTGCTGCCCGCCTGCGGCCGACCCTGCCCACGCGCAACCTCGCCGTCACTGCCAACATTGCGGCCACCCGCTCGGCCTCCAACGTCCCTGAGGATCCCAAGAAGAAGGCTCAGTCGATCCTCGACTCTCTTCCTGGCAACTCCCTGGTTTCCAAGACTGCCATCCTTTCCGCCGCTGCCGGTGTCTCCATCTCCGCCATCAGCAACGAGCTCTACGTCTTGAACGAGGAAACCGTTGCCGCCTTCTGTCTTCTCAGTGTTTTCACTGCCGTTGGCAAGTATGGTGGCCCCGCTTACCGCGACTGGGCTGAGGGCCAGGTTCAGAAGCACAAGGACATCCTGAACGCTGCCCGTAACGACCACACTAGCGCTGTTAAGCAGCGTATGGACAACGTCAACCAGCTCTCCGGTGTTGTTGACGTTACCAAGCAGCTCTTTGCGGTCTCCAAGGTAACACAACGAACGAATTAAATATGTTGTCGAATTCAATCGCTGACTACGTAAAAGGAAACCGCTCAGCTTGAGGCTCAGGCTTACGAGCTCGAGCAGCGCACTGCCCTTGCTTCTGAGGCCAAGCAGGTTCTTGACTCGTGGGTGCGTTATGAGGGTCAGGTTAAGCAGCGCCAGCAGCGTGAGCTTGCCGAGACCGTCATCGGCAAGATCCACAAGGAGCTTGAGAACCCCAAGGTTCTGCAGCAGATTCTCCAGCAGAGCGTTTCTGATGTTGAGCGTAAGTATTTTGCCCGCTTTTTGTAAGGTTAGGTAACAAGTATTGACTTTAATGCAGGTATCATGGCCGCCAAATCCCAGTAAGTGGGTTCAGAGTAATGTGTCGACATTATGTATAAAACCAAGATCCGTTCTGAATGCTACTTAGACATTCAATAGCATTTAACTCGATGATTCCAATGTAAACATAGTCTTATATCCAGTGCTCATCAGTATATTGTCTTTCGAATGGGCAGTATTCCCCGCCTACTATAGGTACCCCTGGTAGCATGCCAGCCATGGCAACGTCATTTGTATATCTCGGTAGTCTCAGGAACCGATGTTTTAAAGATACCTCTGATGATACTTTGGACCAACCGATTAGGAAATCCTGCAAAAAGTCCATGCATGACCTGTCTGATGCAAGCCCTTATGTAATCCGACTCCTTCAGCTAGTTAACTATCACTGATCAAGTGTTCTTTTCATCCAATTCTCATAGAAACCTGAATCCATCCCAATTCACTCAATAGACGGAAGGAGACAATGAATGAACCTGCAAAATCTGCAACCATGACAGGATGGTCCAGACAACGCCAATCTTTGCTCAAAACACACTCCCTGATTCATAGGACACCCGGCCAAGCCGACTAACTCAACCAGACAATGCCCTCCGGCTACTTTCCTCTCAGCCACAGCCATAACACTGCGTCAGCCTTATATTCACCAGAATAGAAACAAGGCTGTCTTCTTTATATCGGCATATATGACTTACGTTGATTTAACCCCAGCTTTCCCATCAGACTACCGAATACCGTACCCACCCCGCAAAAACAGATAAGCAAACACCACGCGATCACGATCAACGCAATGCCTCTTCGCGAGATCCTACAGAAGAAGGATGATATCCATTACAATACAAACGGCCAGTATGCGACTGGCATGTCCACGCCCATGAGCCCTCCTGGCCCTGCTGTGCCCGAGATCAGGTTCGTCGCATCCGACACCAACACTTCCGACGAAGTCATCACCAGCCCCGTCATCTTCGATGAGGATGACTACGACAGAAGACTCGATCCCTCGCGGCCTTCCTCAGCATCCTCCTCCTCACCCCGGAAATCTATGAACTTCCTTCGCCGATCGTCACACTCTCCATCCAACGAATTCTCGACCGAGGCTACGACGTTAGCGTCTCCAACGTCCCCAACTGGTCGGCCCCGACGGTTGTCACAATTACTGCATCTTGACCGGAGCGGTTCAAGAAGTCCGAGTCCCGTTTCCGCGCATATACCGGCTGATTTGCCGCAGGTTGATGATGGGCCGGGGGATGCGCAGGATAGGGAGGCGCAGTGGGAGAAGAGGGCTACGGTTTTGGTTCAGAATCCGAAGTTTATGGGTGGGTTATCGCCGAGTTCGTCGTTTTATGGTGATCAGTCGGGGTCGTCGTTGGGTTCGGGGACGAGGTCGAGGAGTTCCAGTCGAGGGGCGGTTGATTCCACTGGAGACGTATGCGCAGCAATGCAAACTGTCATTTTGCTACTTACGGCTAACGGTTTGTAGGTTGATATTCAAGAGGCAATTCGTCTTCATGAGGCTGGGGGTATGGCATAAACACCGTATCTATACGCAACGATACTGACATACTATCACAGAACTAGAAGCCTCCACCAAGATGTTCGGCCAACTAGCAGACCCAAACGGCACCAACCACGCCCTAAGCCAGGTCCTCTTTGGTCTTGCCCTACGGTATTCCCTAGCCCCGCCGCCCTCCCCAATACACCCATACTAATCAGTAAACAGACACGGCTGGGGCTGTCCCCAAGACCCCTCGCGTGCAATCACCTACCTCTCCGCCGCAGCCTCCAACTCCGCAAGCATAGAGTCCGAGGCCCTCCAGGCGGGTTACAAAAAAGGCGGTGCAGCGAAAGGCGAGCTCGTTCTTGCCATATTCGAATTGGCGAATTGCTTTCGCAACGGTTGGGGCGTGGCTAAGGATCCAGTCGCGGCGAGACAGTACTTTGAGACGGCAGCGAATCTGGGGGATACAGATGCAATGAACGAAGCTGCTTGGTGTTACTTGGAGGGGTTTGGGGGGAAGAAGGATAAGGTGCGTCAGGTCACCCCTACCGGGATCGGAGAGGCTTCTGTTCCTCGGGTTTTGGTCTTAGATATTAACCATACTCGTACGGTTAGTTCATGGCAGCCAAATACTACCGACTCGCTGAATCTAAAGGAAACAAAATAGTTGGGAATTCCTGGTACGTTTTTCCCTTCCCCTTCTTTTCTTCGCAGCCAATTATCACCCGCTCCATCCCCCCTCCTAGCCATGCCCATGACTCTCATCCCAATCTTCAGCACCTACCATTTGCTACTGGAGTGTGATCTCAAACAAATCCATTAATTGGCTCTCAACGCACCATTCACAAAACTGCTTATGCATTCCTATCACAATTCACAATCCACAACCCATATTCCACATTCCCTCCGCCAGCCACAACCTGAACCCCACCCCTCATCAACCTTGTCGATCTTCGATTGTATTGTGTGACTTCCATTCAGGCTGACATTTTATATTCCTTTATGACACAGGATCTGGAAAGATAAATATAATCCGAAATAGTAGTACGGGCTATGCTCCCATGGACCATAACCCATGACCCATAACTCATGGATCTGTTTACTTGTATTTGTCCGCTGACGCCGCGGCGCAGCAGTGTCTTATGTTTGCTATGCCATATCACGCATTTGCATTTCAATCTAAGTTAGCATTAACATTAGTTTACTATTAATATCTTTTCTTTTTCGAGGTCTCATGTTTGCGCGGGACTTACCATGTCTGGGTATGGGGAACCGAGACGGGGATCGTACGGCGAATCGCCCATACTGCTCGATGATAAACATAAAACTCACTAAAAATGGCAGGACCTTACGGCCCAATCCCACTATGAAGAAGTGAGGCTGGATTTGTTTGGAATTAGACTACCAATTTAATCATGGTTTACTGTTCTCGTACGACGCTCTACGAAACAAGAGGCAGAAGTATCTAGTCAGTACTGGGGAAAAAAAATTCGAAGTAGGAAGATAAATTTTGTAACTGGAATACTGTAAATCCCAAATATCGAAATCGAAATAAACCATATATAACATGAACAAAGGAAATATTTTCAAAAAAGAATGAACGGGACCATACACAGGAGTCCACAGTATAAACATCATCAATCAATCAGTCATCATAATGTTCCCACGCTGGCCACACGTAGGCAAGAGACAACACAAGACAGATAGATAATCAGTCGGCAATCTGACCGAAAATACATGACAGAAAAGAGCCATATCTCAGACACTCCTGTAAAGAGAATACCAGGTTTTACCCATGGCGCATAGAGTTGAGTAGAGTGGGAAAAGGGAAAAGAGAAAGCACGATGACAATAGTGAAAACGAAAAAACAAAAAAACAAACGCAAACGCTTCGAATAATCAATCAAGCACATCATCAATCATAAGATAATCATCACAGGAATGCCGTTTTTTTTCTGGGTCGGCCTCATCCGATGCAAATCAAGTCAAAACAAAACAAAACGAGATAAAAAAAAAAAAAAGAACAAAGAAAAAAGGGAAGAAATAAACGAAAAGCTCAAAGCAAATCAATACAAAATAGAATGCAATCGCTTGCTAAAACAAAAAGCAATCCGTCCCGTAGTACCGTGTTCCTGGTTGTAAGTCATAAGACAGAAATGGACATCATAACAATGCATTATTCTTCCGAAAAACCTTGCAAGGCTATTCAGGTTCATGAGAGAGGAGAAGGAAGTGTGAAAAAGAGAAGCACATTTAATCACGCGCAATCATCGAGGCACGGCGTTTTTTGCCCTCGTCTTTGGGGGCCGCACCGTAGTCTTGCACCATCCGCTGGAAGTCGCGGATCACCTTGGGAGGCACTCGATCCCACATGAGAGATCGAGAGTAAACGTCGGGTCGCGCAGACGCCTTGGGCGCGGCATTGTTCCGCATGTTGCTCAAGGCCTGCTGAAGGCTAGAAGGCTGCTGGGATTTGTAGTCCACATGGGAGTCATCGAACGTGGTGAGGGAGTTGTACTGGTCAGCGTTAAGGGCAAAAGCCTGTTCCTGCTGCTGCTCCTTGGTGGGCATGGTCAGGGTGTTGTGAAGCTCGTCCAGGTTGCTCGTGGTTCCTGCAGTCAGCTGGGCCATCTCAGCACCGCTGATGGTCGTAGGGAGCGCAGCGCCCGCAGACGAAGAGGACTGCTGGGAGAGCTCAGCCGGGGGCGAGTTCAAAACGGCCCTGAGAACGTTGGCCGACTCGGCACGGTACTCCTCCGACATTTGAGGAATGGAGCGCTGGGAGAGCGAAGCACCGTTGGAAGCGATGAAAGCACCGAAGAGAAGGCACATGTAGAAAGCGTTCCAGCTGAAAGGAAGGTCGTTGCTGGCTTTCTCAGCGGTCTTCTCGTTGTTGCTGTTGCTGTTGTTCATCGACACAACCAAGGCAGCCGACTGTTCCATAGGAAGACCATTGGCCATGCTAAAGTCCTCCCAAGCACCGTTGTCCATGGTCAGGTTCTCAAAGTCGGAGAATTCGTGGGACATGGGTGCGGAGGGCTTGGGCTGACGCTCCAGCTTCTCAACAGTCTCCTTGAGGATGTTGTTCTTCTTGCGCAGGTCGGCGGTCTCGAGGGTGTGGGCACGGATCAGATCGTCCTTCTCCATGTGCATGCTTTCGATGTACTGGGTGATTTGCTGCTGAGTGCCGATCCATTCGCTCTTTTCGCGGAGCAGCTCGGCCTCACGGATTTTCATGCTCTGAAGGGCATCCTCGAGATCGTTGATGACATGGGTGTACTGCTTCTTTTCCTCTTCGAGCTTTTCGGTGTGGAGCTTCTTCCGTTGACGCGAGTCAAGACTGGATGGGGTTAGTAAAAATTTTAAAGCGCAAGGGAGGGCGGGGGCGGGGAACTTACGCAGCCTGACGGTTGCGGAGCAGACGCTTTTGTTGCTTCAACTCCTTGATCTCATCCTCGTTTGTGGACTGGCTGATGAGGTGGTCGATGTTACTCAACGTACGCTCAGCCGGGATCTCGAATCGAGCGTTCTTCTTCCGAATACCATCTCGACGGATACTCAGCGGGGAGGTATGACGGTAGCTAGGACTCTTGTGTGCACGAGCAGTAGCATCGGGCATGTCGGTCGAAGCAGGCATCCAACCCTGGCTGGACTGGGGCGACATGGCAACGGCACCCGGGGCAGCAAAGGCCATGCTGCGGTAGGAGGACATGGAGGGGAAGTTGATGGCACTCACGGGGCCGACGGCACCACCAGTGAAGGGGCCAGAGGAGTTGCTGTCGAGCTCACCAGGGAAGTGGTCATAGAGGGCGGTCGGGGTGCAAGAACCCGATTCTCTCGACAGGGACCAGGGAGCGTGATGCCCGTAGGAAGTGGAAGAGGCAGCCGCAGCAGCAGGATGGGGTGCATCCAGACGCATAAAAGGGTTGGAGGGGGCGGAATCAAACATGGTATGCCCGACCTGCGAGTTGTGACGAGAATGAGAGGAAGAGGAATAGTCGGACCAGATAGAATCCCGATGCGAGAAGGCGTCCTGGTCATACGACGAAGGGCGACGATGATCGGAAATAGAGGAAGACAGTTCTGGAGAAGTCGTGGGATCGAGAATCTTATCATCCAACACACTCATCTCGTCCTCTTCAGGAAAGGAAGGTTTTGCCTCGAGGGCAGTAGGCGATTGTTGATAAAAGTCGAAGGAAGATGGCTGAGAATACCGGGCCATCTTTTTCAATCCCAGCAAGGATAGGAGTCGATGGAGTCGATGAAGACGGACGATGGGGTCGGATGGAGCAGGAAGAGGCGGTGTGTAAGAAAGGGAAAAAAAAGGATATATACAAAGGTGGGGTGATGGAGAAATGGAAGTTTCAAGGAAAAAAGGAAGAAAAATGAGAAACAAACACAATAAAAACACCATAAAAGAAGAGGAGAAAAGAAGAGAATCAGATCTCTTTTTTGATGTTGTACCACCGGTTGGACAGGAAGAAAGAGAGTTGAGGAGGAGGGGGCGAAAGAGAGGTAGATAAGTAGTAGAGCACTCTACATAATACACGAAAATACTGAGTACTGAATATCAAAAGAATAATACTCGGTATCAGAGATGCGGATCAGTCACTAGCGGTCAAACAAAAATAAAATAAAATGCAACGAATTCTGAGAGCCTCCCGAGTTTGGCGAATGGCCGTGATTGGATGCTTTGTATGTGGTTTTGGGCAGACGTGCAGCGGGTATGTATAACTGGTACCAAGTCCGTTATGGTGTTGATTATGCAGTAGTAGGTAGCTCTGATGCTCTGCTGCTGTTTCGATGGACAGGAATACATTTACACTAATATCCATGTACCATGGTTCAGCATCATTTTAGCCCAATCTACTTTCTAATATGGTACTGGTATTACAGATCTTACACAGACCAAGGGATCTCCATACGAGTCAGTTACATTTGATCTGATACTAATGCTCTATTCCAGTACTGCATCTTCTACAGAATGCTCTGCCCACTACTGAATACAAGTAGTACTTTTGTACATTGTATAGCAGTAGATGCCCAAGTGATCAGATGTCTGTGCCATGATCATGATCAACGTCGTCTGTACAGTACGGTATTACAGGCGGGGCAGATCATGGTCAGCATCATCTTCACCCCCAGTATTCCGTACAAATACCTCTGTACTCTATAGTAGAGACCGAACTGGCTCTATCTCCATAACACTCCGTACTCTTAAGCTCTATTCTTACCAGTAACTATGGTAATACCTACCAGTAAACCACCATATCTGGTCAAGGGCCGGCCCGAGATCAATGATCCACTCCCGTTTGGGTTTAGTGGCTCGTGCTTTGCGTCCAACGGAAGCACAACACTCGCATCCACTGCACAGATCAATCACTAACCACCACGAGACTCTTTCCTTTTCATACAAGTAACAAGTAATAGGGCTATCGGGCTTGGCTTTAGGGCATCACTGCTTCTGCGGGGGGCCCTTGTATCGGTCCGTTCGGATGTCACGGCTTTTACCAATGCTGGCAGTTTCTGCAGGTATGTTCAGGGACTCGATAGCTAGCAATCAAGCAAGCAGGAAAAGCACGTACTACAGACAAGGTACCAAATAGGTTTCAGAAGTTAGGCAATCAATAAGCTTCAACTTTCTTGTTCTCCTGCCGAATCATCTCTGTTCTACCCCCCTCGTCAAAACTTGGGCAAGCTGACCAGCATCTCAGATCTGTCTGTGCGGTGCAGGTTCTTTCTGTCGGTCATGACGGCATTTAGTCAGTACGTACGTACGGTCGGACGTACATACCAGACCTGCATGCAGGATCTCTACCATATGGACGGGATTTGCACGATGTTTACAAGTAACATTACGAGTATGGATACTCCGGGCCCAGTCCGGAGCACCCTCGGTCGAGTGGTCATTCCAAATCATGTTCCGTTCGGCTCTTAGCATTCCCAACGGTATCTCTCGGTATTTCCGGCTTGTCTGCCGATTACAGTGTCACCTATTTTCGACTGACGGACTGACTGACAGGGACATGAAACATTTCCTCGATCAGCAAGTGTCACCCGTTCGGCTCAGCATCAGCATTATTTTAGCATCACCACCGATTTCCGGATCGGGTTAATTGAGGATAACGTTTGCTATTTTATAACAGGGGTGTTCTTGTATGCTCAACGATAACCATAAAGGGTAGGTAAGCAAGATCTCCGGATTCTATTCGACGATTTCCTCCGGACCCCTCGGTTTAGCCATACGTTCTCGGCGATGGCGATGCTCAACCCCTGGATACAATACAGAGTACAAAATTAAAAATCACCTCGTGATCAGAGAATAAAAAAACTCGAACTCGCCATCGACAACAAAAAAAACCTATCTTCTTCGCCCCCAAGCTCCTACTCCTGCATACATTCCAGACTAACAGCCTCGGACCCATCCGTCATACTTTTTCCCACTCCACACAGAGCACTCGCACGAGGAAACAGACTTTCGTAGCCGATGGCTGTAGATTAGCCATCCTGGCGGTGAACAGAACACTCCGATCCAATTGTAACGGTTTACTGGATTCGGTGGACTCCAGATTCGTAAGGCCCCCCTCGTAGCCCCTCATCTTGGCTTGGTTTTTGATATTGGCGTTTCCACTTTGAAGGGAGAATAGAGTTGGGGCTGAGAGAGACCATTGATCTGCTTTTCTTTTCTTTTTCTAGATTGTGGGCGAGGGGCGAATATGTATTTATTGTATCGCTCTGTACGGACTAGAGATATCGAGCACAGTAAGGTACAGGTCGCCTATCTCAAGTTTATCTCCTCCCTCAACTCGCATCTCCGGACGAAATACTCGTACACATAAGCACACTTCCGCATACTCCTCAACACAACCGCGACATACGCAATTCACACAAAGCTCTTGTCATCCTACATCTGCAGCACCAGCAACAGCTACAGCTACAGCTACATGTACACTATCATTGTTGCCCAATCTCAGATCTGTACTCTGTATTTTATCTATATATTGGCTTACGGGTTCCCTGGTATTGTCCATACCACGTTCGGAGTAGCTAGGCGTGGTTAAACGTGGGATGTATTCTTTCGCATAGATGGGATATCTAAATGTAGATCATCCACCTTCATCCAACTACAACCATGCAATAGCTATTACCAAGCGGAGTACGCTGTGCGATTACTCCGAATAAAAACTACTTTGACGACTATCAGGCCGTAACTTGCACCACGTTTTCCGCAAACATACAGGGAAACAATCCCATTGTCCCCTGTCCTATCCTCCATTCTCCATTCGTTTTTCTCTATTCATCTCCATGCAGAGACGCTACAATACCAATCTGGCACAGATCAGACCAAAATAACGAGGATGAAGACCTAACAAACAAGGCCACCAATCAATATGCCCCGATCGATCTGATCCGCTCCGCTGTACAGCAAAGAAAAGCGAATCGATGCAGGACGCTGCTTACTTCTCAATTATTTCTACTTTCGTGCTGACTTAATACTGGTACAGCTGTTACTCACGGCATTGCAGCTTGAATCGGTCGATTGAACAGTTTCCCTCACTCCCACATTGCTTTACACACCTAGCTATGAAGTTGCACGTGGCATATCTTCTACGGTCATGTTATGAGGACCCCAGCGTGTGGTCCAATAATTGGCTTTGTATTTCATATCTCTTTTTGCTCTCTTCATAGTCAACTACACTTTGTGTACTGTATTAGCCGATCTAGTCTCCTAGCTGTAATATGTCGACCTTATGAGTCTATGGCAGGTTTGTTTGTCCTTATTACATCTTGGAATTCGTGTCATCTCCCATAGAAAAGTAGCTCTGTCATCAAATTGTTTTCAAAAGATATATCGCTCTGCAGAATGACCAAATTTGTCAGAAATCCAATCACCCAAGTCATCTCCGCTGGGATATTGTTATGTCAGGCCCAACAACGCCACGGCTCATGCCGCTGGTTTTTGACTAGAGACCGATAATTGGATATGGCAGTAACAACATGTTATTGGTATCCATTATTTTTAGTACCTAGAAATAGCTTTTGCAATGTGGCATTCAATCTCTAGCCCTAAGTTCATCTTATTCATCCGGAAATTAGATCAGACAGCTTCATAGAAAAAACACTTCATCCGATGTGGCTTTTTTTCTTTTCCTTTTTTTTTTTTTTCGAAACATCTACCTGTATACACTGTACTCTTATTGAAAGGTAAAGAGTATTACTCCATCTGTACTATATGGGGTCAAGTGGGCCAAGACCTCTAGCGAATTAACTATAGATTCAATTTGTGCTGAATTGGTCATAATGGTATTTTAATGAATCAATCGCTCAGTTTGACACCGGAAAGCATGCTAAGCTCGTGTCTAACTTGGATGTGTGTTAGATAATTTAAGCAAATTTAGCTGATTTCATTCTGACAATCTAAGCTGCACTAACTAGGGAACGCCTGGGACAAAAGACACAATTTCCAATGCACTATTCATGAATTTCAAGAAGAGCTTGGATGTAGGCCTTCTTCTCACCCTTAGCTCCTCGCTTCGCTTCCATATACTAAGTTCAGTACAGAAGATGTGATAGTGTGGCATAGATCTCTCTTCCTATAGGACCTTCTTTGGAGGCAATGTTCGGGAACAGCTGGCTTCCAAAACCAACAATTGTAATTATCACTGCCTCAGGCATCTTCTGTCTTTTGTCCCTGTAGGGCGATTATTAATGATTGAAATCTTCCTCGGTTGTTCGTCTTTCTGTCCCCGGAGGCACATATCAGGCCAAAGTACTTGAGAGTTAGCCCCAGCTCCTTGGAAGCGCTCATTACAGAGCTTACTACTTCAATGCTCAAGCCGGACGTCATGGTGTAATTAGCTCTACTTTTGATATGCACCAACAGACAAGTGATGCTTTTCTTGTCCACGAAGCCCTCAATGGGTATGGTTGGGATCAGGAGATCGGCGCCAGGGTATCTGGGTGGCTGTATAATGCCAGCCCTGCGCGAGAAGGCAGCACGAATTGTGGGTTGATCGGGCTGGTTGTAAATACGGACAAAATGGTTGCATACTATATATCCATTGAGCCAGATGTCCTGGAGTCCGTCTTCTCATTTGATTTTATTAGCAACTTGTTGTCCAAAGCTGACCCCAAAAAGTAAACCAAAGAAAGCCTCAACTTCATTAGGCGAGGTAGGTAGTCTCCTGTCGTTACCCGGGCAAGACCAATTGAATATATGATGGTCATTGCGGTCACCAGCTCTCCGACGTCCCCAATGTCTGTTGTTGCCCATGCACAAGCCGCGTTGAAAACGTTCAAAGAGTCTAGCAGTCTTGGCCTGTGCGAGAGAAGCTGCAGGGCGGCGTGGCCAAAACAGGCTCACTAGGCTGTATTGTTTGGGCGAATGTTCGGTCCTTGTTGATTGATATAGTATACCTGATATGCTCGGCGACGTATGCCTCGCCCATGGATTGGTCGGTAATCAGAAAGCTTACACAGTACGAAAGAAGCGTGAAGCAAGGGGCTTGTGATATCTTGGCTTTTTCTAGGCTCAAAACACTGTTTAAATTCTCTCCAGCCTCAAAGAAAGCTGCCCACAGAGGCCGGCCGAGGGAGAAAAGCTGTTGTCGTGCTTGATTGGAGCTTGTAAAATCAAGGCCAGTGTAGCCCTTATAGACCCACACATCGAATGTGTTCAGAGCGAAAATAGGCGGAAAAAATTTACCAATGTAATCCGGCGATGGTTTTTCCTTCATGCTGGGGTCTTGTAGTACCGAAGACGAGAAATTGCTAATTCTCGATGCTGTGTCCAATAAAACGCCAAACAAATGTCTATAATCATCAAATAATTCCCTCAAGGCATGTCTGAAAGCACGTAAAAGCGATGAGTCGTTATTGTCTAACAATAAACGGGCTTCGTCTAAGCAAACAATAATCTTTGATGATGGGGCTCCTAGAGCGTTACGCCTATATCCATTCCGTAGTAGAGAGTAGAGGGTGCTCAGATGTTGTGCCCGCTCATTCAGCAATTTAGAATGATCCAGTAGGTCATTGACCGAGATCCCTTTTCCGTTGAGCTGTTCAATGAACGAAACAAATCTATTGTCATACTTGTGGGCACAGTTCACATCCACTTGAATCGCATAAAACTGGACCGGCGAGATATGATAAGCGACAGGCCTCGATGTCCATTATCATCCCAATCATTGCTTTTTTCCAGCAATGTACTTGATATTCCCTTGGATTTGGATGTCTATCGTAGTTCCTTTTCCAGTTCTCAATCTGTTCAGCCAAAACAGAGCGGGGAGGGAGAGCTGTCAATTCCTGGGGAGCCATGCTGATGTAGAAAATGAACTGTAGGTTTGCAGCTGCGATAATCTTGATCGCAAAGCCTTTTCCGATTCCACAAGGGCCAACAATGCTTGTTTAGAGCGACGAATACTTCGTTCCATGCTTTATATAATTGCACATTCAGCCAGTTAGGATATCCGCCAGAATTGCGCTTGCTGGTAGTTTTTCCCCATGTGTCTCCAGATTTCCGATGAAGGCTTCTCGGGCCATGGATAGGGTCACTGGAGGGGCCGATCCGGCCAGGGCCTTGTATACCTCGCTCCAGATCGCCATATCACTGGCCTTTTCCAATACGGCTTGCAAAAGGGAAATTATTACCACCATTGGGAGCTTTTCTTGTTCAATTTATTGGCAAGGTGTGTCAAATCGCTATATAACGATTTGTTGTCCATGCAGGAAGACAAGATTCGGGCGGCCTGTGGCCTTCGTAGTGAGCTTATGAGCTCAATTAGTTAACATTTCAACTCTCGACAGATCATATTAGCATGTGAACTTGTTTCAAAGGATGGATTGTCTTGTACATTTGGGATAGAGCATTCTCATCTGATGCACTGCCTCATTTGTATAGGGCAGCCCTAGGTCATGTAATAACTATACAAGATCTTCACGAAAATTTTAGATTTTGTTATCAATTGGAATAGGCTTGAATGACCTTGAAATTTGAGACACGGAGCATTGCGCAGGTGGTAATAGTGAGACCTACACTCTGCTTGCACTTTAGATGTGAGTAGGTTGAGGTATGGTTCTGTCAGGGGGAAAAAAAGTTCAGAATACCTAGGTCGAACACAGGAACGAAGACAGAATATGGTGATCCGGTTCAATACAAGATGAAGTAGTACTGGTAGCTAGAGGTAAAATCATGACTGACCCCCGCTAAGGCAGCCTTGGTATAGAAGACATCAGCAAATTTCCGTCCACTGTGGACGGAAGTAGCAGGCCACAACTACAAAGTAATATTTACGCAAACTCAGATCTGCAGTCTATATTCTACGAATCTTTATACCATCAAACATAATGCTTTCGGTCCGTCTGTGAATGCATATGGGTCTTTTTCGGTATATCATGGTTTCTTTTCAGTATCAACGTGATGCAGATTTCGATAGTTTTCTAATATATTAGATGTTTCGGCTCTTGGGTAATATATGGCTAGTTTGACGTTATAGTTAGGGGGAGCATAGAATAGAAGACTACATTAACCTTGAATGCTAGTTCCTTTAAAAAGAAAAAGAAAAAAAAAGATATACTGGACTACAAACGTGCCCAAGCAATCAAAGCAATACAACAAACGAACGATCCATTCAATACGCTACCTAATCAGTAAACAAGGTATCGATACGGATACATAACAAAACCAATAAACGCCCCAAGCAACTTCCAGTGTTCATGCAGCTCGTTGCAACGTGGTAGGTATCCGCCTCCATCGGGTATACATGTCGTGGCACCGGCCCAATCCCATCGTAAAGAAACGTATTTACAATTAGTATGCAGTAAGAACTAAAAATGGACAAAATCCTGCTGCTGCGAGAGCTCGCCAGTGTCGACGCCCTCGATGAATTCCGGGTCTTCATCATCAGAGTCGACGTCATCAGAGTCGATCTCGTCGTATTCTTCTTCCTCACTGGAGGCATCGGACTCATCATCCTGGGGCCCTTCCGCTCTGATGGCTGCATTCTTCATCTGACCCGCCCGATCCACATGAGGCAGACGGCAATGTTTCCTGTTGCAAACTCCGGTGTTGGCGTAATCGGGGCATTCGTTCACGTGGCGCTCTTCGCAGTTCGCGCCCTTCTCACAGTAGCCTAGGTTTGCGAAATTCCTGCAGACAGGTGCGCCAGGCGTCACCCGGACGTGAGCATACGGGCACTCCGGATTCGCGCAGCGACCACGAAGGAAGTGCAGACAAGTAGGGGATCTGTGGGGCGATGGTTGATGGGAAAGATCGCAATCAATACCTGCGCTGCATTTTCCATGCAGGAATTCTTTGCAAATTGCGACTTTGTTTGGATCGTGGATGTAGAAACACGACGGTCCTTTGTAGCAGGTACCTGGTCAAAGAATCAGTATAGATATCAACAAACGACGGGAAAAAAAAAAAAAAAAAAAAAGAAAGCAATGATAACAAGAGTAAAGAAAAGAAAAAAGTATGTCGGCCTTGAGGGAATTGGTACCCGTCGTAGTAAATCTTTTGCAAAGTTCATTCTTTTTCTTGACCGTCATGGGGTTCCTATATGCACCGTGAGTTTTTGAATCGCAAAACCGAGTAGTAAACCGCCACCTTTTTGAAGCCACTGCGCCAAGTCGATGAAGATTTCCGTTCTTGCTCCGGACAAACGTAACACCCGCAACGGAGACTCTCTTCGGCGTATTGTTGGCGGTATTCGGATCATCTGGTGCTCCTGGTAAGCCAGTCCTCGAATAACAAGTCATGTCAAAGTCGTTGGGGGTCGCACTGGACATGCGGATCAATTTGCTTCCACCTCTTGCTATTCTAAACGGAATATCGTTGAAGAAAAGTTGATATCCCGCCGGATGAGCAGCAGCGGCCGGCGCAGCAGCAACAGTAGGAGGCGGAAACTGTCTTCCAACACCCTGAGCATAACTGAGCACCTTGGCCTGTTCGACCTGTGTCTTTTTCTGAGCCTTCGCTTTGCGAGTATCCTCCATCGCTTTCGCCCTCATTTGTGCTTCCTTGTCGTAGACTGCCGAGTTGATCAGTTGCATATGGCGATCGCGTTTCGCAACCCATCCGTTGGACGTCGATGTCGGCGTCTCGTTGTTCTGTGCCGCGGGAGCACCAAGTGTAGATGTGGGAGTCGAGCCAGAGGATTGTCCTGGCCCCGCCGTGTTATTCAGAACTAAAGTCCGGTGACGGTGAGGTGCAGGTCGTCCCCGCGGCGCGTAGGGTCGTCCTCGATACGGTGCCCAGCGAGAGGTGTCATGGCGCGTCGCGTAGGGAGCTGGGGCAAACTCATTCTGGCCTTGCGTAGATTGGTTCTTGTGTCGATTGATCTGGCCTGGATAATTGCACAGTTCAAATGAGTGAGTGCGCACAAGTAGATAAAAGTTGCATCATTCAGCTTACCAGCAAGCTGGCTGATCTTGGACAATAGATCTTGGTCTTCAGACATGTCGGGTGTATGTCAGATACCACTCTTGGTTTTTTTTTTTTTTTTTTTCTTTTTCAACGAGATGCCTCCTCGTTCAAAACTGTTCGTGGTGGGCACAGCGTAGATGCTGCTGATGATGCCCGCAGGAGAAGCAAGTGCTGTGGCGGTAAAAATCACGTGGTCTACAGCTCTGCTCACTACCCCATAGGGAAAAGGGTCATGAAGGAATGATTCAAAGTATGAAAGATCCATTAAATATCTAGTCCAGATGCCCGCCATATATCATCCAACCAATATAAACGCCGTAATCTCTTATATGCTACATATAGAACCCCATCTACAACACTAAGCCACATTCTCAAACTGCATTTCTTCGTCGGGATCCTCATCAGAATCGTCCATGTTCAAATCGGCCCCCGGTGCGGCCTCGTCCTTGGCATCGCCGTAGCCAAACGCATTTGCATAACTGCTTTCCTTGGCCTCAGGCTTCAACTCCCAGGTCATCGAAAAGTCACCAGATTTGACCAGATGCGCCACCATCTCCAGGGTCTGTTTGAGATATGCCTCTGGTTGCCGAAGTCGTGCCTTGAGCGCCTTAAACGGCCAATATTTGTATTCGCGGAAGCATTGGTAGACAAGATCCAGCAGTTCGTTTTGCGGCATACGGGTGGTTTTGTTTTCTTGCGCCTTGCCCTTGGCGGGTTTTGTCGCTTGCTGGGAAATGTGTGAGACATGGGAATCAATAACTAGTAAAGACAACGCAAAACTTACCACAAAGGCACTCCTGTCTCCAGGCAATGCATTCCGGGGCTGGAGCAGCTTGCCTGGTACTTTGTCGATGAAGACAGTTTCGCGCTTGGGTTTGAGCGCCTCCAAAGCCTTCCTCTCTGAAATCACCCGGAACTCCTCGTTTTCGACAGGAAGAGTATTGAACTCCTCGCCGACGCTTCCAACAAGACCCGTTCGTTCTGTATCCAGTCAGTCCCGTGCTCCTCACAACCTATCGATAGTCCAACGTACTTGGTACTGTCTTCCGAACATAAGGCTCCCATTTCTTCTTGAGATCCTTTTTCCGAGCTTCTCGTTTCATCGCTTCGTACAAAGCCGACCTCGTCTCTCCAAACGTGGCTAACCGATTCTCCACCCCAGGGATGTCTTTCTCGGTAAAGACATATGTATTTTGCGTCGAATGCGTAGCTCCAGCGAGCATTGTTTGACGTTGCAGGGTGTAATCTTTGGGAATATCTCGGTTGTCTTCCCGTTCATTAATGCGCAAACTGACCTAGACAAATCAGTATAACCATCAGCAACGCACAAGACAGATTAGTGCAGAGGGAGTAAAAAACGCACCCGTTTAATATCATTCGGTTCCCCCTCTATCCTAATCGTCCCAACCTGAATCTCTTCATCGTCATCCAGCTTAGACCAATGCTCCCATAGCGACCGAGGAATTCGCGAAAGCCACACATTCTGTGTAGAGTTTGTGAAGTCCAAATCTCCTGCGTCTTCATATAGATCGTCTTCATCATCAAACGAGCCGATGCCCTCCTTGCTGTCCGGGTCGGGCTTGATATATGGCGAACCGTCCTCCTGCTTGACTTGGGCCATAGCGGCGCAAACGAAGGGAAGCTAGGGCGTCGGAAATTTTCCGGTTATCTGAGGAGGACAAGACGATGCGACTGCAGGGAATCGGCGTTCGAGGACGGTGAGGACCGGGAGTCGGGTTGCGATGGAAGTGATGTAGCAGTAATAACAGTGGCTTAGCCGTTGAGAAGAATGCGGATGTCGAAGGCGGTGGCGGCGCAGCACTTACTACTAGTTATGTACTTGTACTAATGTATGCTACGGAGTCTGTTGTCTGCTTTTAAATGTTGCTGGACAGAAAAATAGAATAATAAATGCAAAATAGAATTATCCATAAAAGTCTATTCTTCTTGCTATTTTCCTTTCCTCTCTTTTTCTCTCTTCCTTGATATGAAATGATCAATTACCGAGGCCTATATAGACAAATCTCCAGCACGAGTCAAAATGACCTAACCAGAGCACAAGGCAAAAAGAAATAGTAACATAGGATAAAAAGTGAACATTTTCTTTGGATTTCACAAACAACAGGGTGATTGTTTGTATTGCTTTCATTTACCTGCACGACTTTGCCTCGGCTCTTATCGATAAGCCAAGCTTCTAACTACTATCCAACTGCTGCTCTCTTAATCACCACCACCACTCCACATTCCCTCATCCCGACAGACCATCCTCCTACGAGGCAAACTACAGATAAATGGCCTCCCAGAAAATCACATCCGCTCTAGCGGAGATCGAAACCTCCGGCAACCCCCAAAACAAACTCCAACTCTACAACAACCTCCTTTCCGAAATCGTCACGACTTCATCCGAACACGAACTCGCCCAAGACCTCATCTACTACCTGGACTCCATCCTGACCGAAGATATCAGTATTGTCGCAGCCCGCCCCATCCTCGATGCTTTTATCACTGCCCTGCAAAAACTCTCCGCGGAAACCAAGATCAAAGTCGGCCAGCATGCCGTGACACTATTGCAGTCCCGTTCGACATCGGTCGAGGAGCAGGATGCTCAGCTACGAGAGTTGTTGGCGGATGCATACGAGACGGAAGAGGAGTATTCCTGGGCAGCGAGGACGTTGCAGGGAATTCACGTTGACAGTTCGCAGCGGTTGGTGTCGGACTCGGCCAAGGTGCGGTTATGGATTCGGATTGTGCGGTTGTATCTCGAGGATGATGATACCACTAGTGCGGAGGCGTTCTTGAATCGGATTAAGAACCTGCCCAGCAAAATCGATGACCACGAGTTGATGCTACACTTCAAGCTCTCGCAGGCTCGGATTCTGGATGCTCGTCGTCGGTTCCTGGATGCTAGTCAGGAATACTTCAACGTGAGTCTTGCTGTTGGTGTCGATGAGAATGATCGTCTTCAGGCTCTTGCTGCGGCTATTCGGTGTGCTGTTCTTGCGCCTGCGGGACCCCAGCGTTCTCGTACTCTCTCTACACTCTACAAGGATGACAGGGCTACGTCGGTGGAGGAGTTTGGGATTCTGGAGAAGATGTTCCTGGATCGGCTTTTGAATGCGGAGGAGGTTGCTGCGTTTTCGGAACGGTTGGCTCCGCACCAGCTCGCGCGGACGGCTGACGGCACGACGGTTCTGGATAAAGCGGTAGTCGAACACAACCTGGTGGCAGCCAGCAAGCTATACGAGAACATCAAGACGGACGCACTAGGGGCTATTTTGGGACTCAAAGAGAGCGGAGAGTTTACGGCCGGTGAGAAGGCGGAGGCTTATGCGGCGCGGATGGTCGAGCAGGAGCGGTTGAAAGGAAGTATTGATCAGATTTCGGGCGTTATCTACTTTGACATAGGTAATGTGAGCACTGTGACAACGGGGCGGCATATCCGGCAATGGGATGCGGGGGTTCAAGGACTGGCAGAAGATACAGAAAAAGTGGCCGCGAGTATTGTAGATGCGTTTCCGGTAAGTCATTATTATCTGAAGTTTGTGCTTGGCTCTAATACGGTACAGGATTTTGCTGCAGGACAGATGGTACATTGATGACATGTACGATTGCTGATGAACTGACGAGATAATGGTCGTATGAAATTCAATTCAAAAAGGTTATCCGGCATACATCACATTGTCAACCTCTTCAAATCATGAGACATGCGCTTGCTTTCATAAGGGTATTAATGTACAACAAAAGGCAGGGAAACATGGGTATGGTATTTACACGAGCGTGGGGGAGGGGGGTATTATAGTGAATGAGCGTGACAGTAAGTTGGATAAGAAATGAGAGAAAAAAAAAAAAATATATAGACAAGGTGAGGAAACGACGGACTATCGGATAGACTTGGCTGAGGCTGCATCTTGGGTGACATCGATTTCCGTTCGAACAGCGATTCCACCGTTGCTAGAAAGATCGAGTTTCGAATCAGCAGGGTAAGCAATAGCCTCACCCTCCTTCCGTGTCTCAGGCCGCGAAAGAATACCCTCCTCCATCTTGATATAGTAATCGATACCAGGCGATCTGGGACCTGTGGACGTCGCAAAATGTGACGCACTGGTGGACAAGTAGTACGGCGCCGTGCCGTATCCATATTTCTGCTTCGACGAGCCGCCGGGGAACCTAAGTTTTGGGAACAGGCCACGAATAATCGGCAAACAGGAACAGATCAATCCAATGGATGGCTCAATGTGTGTCCACAATGTCGCTTGGTACACGGTGTACGTGGTATCGGTGGGATCGATCCAGAACAGCACGACAATACGATAGATACTCGCAAAGCAAACGAAGATACCCAACGCAAAGACACCATTCAACGCAAGCTTATCCTGCCACGCGCGCTGCAAATTCCAAATCATCGGCACGGGCAGCGCAAGAATCACAAAATCGATAACGACGTTGAAGATCTGATTCACGACGAGGAACTCGTTCTGATCGAAGCATTTACCCTCGGCGCGCGGGTCCCAGAAGGATTTGATAGGGCGGCACTGCAGACCACAGGCGATGACGATGCCCGCGGCCCAGGCGACGATGAGGGTGTTGAGGGCAAAGGTCGTGTGTTGGAATTTGGGGGTTGTGAAGACACGGCGGTAGAAGCACACGATGGAGGTTTTGATGGCGGGACAGAGGAGAAAGTAGGTGAACTGGTTTGCGAGGAAGATCTTGCCAAAGTTGAGCATGGTTGTCATGTCGAGGTCGGCTTGGTGTTTGCCATCGCCGCCGATTGTGCACCCTGGTTGTTAGTCAGTATGATATTCCACGGAGAGTTGTGGGATGGTTGGCAATCGCTCACATAAACCCAACTCGATCAACATGGCAAACAGGAGGCCCATCGAAACGAAACACAGATAATCGTCGATCCCGAATCGGACTTGACGCTTGAACCGGGCATACACTCGCAGGAGGACTGCAAGGAACGAGATGCCGACCAGAACCGTGACGATGGCGACCATCTCGGCCCCTCTGTAGTTGAGGGAAGGCATTATCTTTTTTTTTTTTTTTTTGTTCTGGAAGGATATGTTTGAAGGAGCGACTTTCTGCAAGATAAGGAGCGTGATCAATGATAATGGTTAAATGGGCAAAATCAAGAGCATGCAGGTTGATCTGCCCATGCCCTGTATTGTATCCACCGTTAACGTGAATGGGGCACAAACAAGAAAACTCCGGACAATCCGGAGGAAGATTAACAAGGGAATCTTGGGGAAAGGAAAAAGAAAAGAGAGAGGCGGAAGAGGGGGGAAAGAGCCTACATATTGTCCTGATCAAAACCACAATGACTACATAGGTACCCTGGTTCAGCGCACTATGAACGAAAGACTCCGCTACGGAGTCGCCAGCGTCACCACTGAAAGAGAGAAAAACTTTTATCATTCCTTTTTTTCTGCAAGTGCTCTACGAAAGAGTGGGTTCGAGGTTCGCATATCGGCCAGTGCTGTTGGCTGATATCTCTTCTGGTCCAGTGGGATGAGGCAATGGGGGTACGCTCAGCCAGAGACAGGCAGACAATTGTGGAATTGACAGACGGGACTAACGAAGTCAATTTAGGACCTCGCGGGCTGCCGATCCATGGATTTGATATCGATACAATTTTTGGTCAGGTTCCAGAGTGCTTAGTGTGCATGTGTCAGTTGGTATTCTATATTATGCAGTTTGCAACCGCTGAAGAAAGCCCTTGAATGTGGATTCTACACGACTCGATGTATCACTCAGTTCGACACGCCACCACGTGTGAATCGAACGGTGGAACAGACCCGCTGATTGATAAATGCGTGCCGAGGCAGGGTACTAGGCGAACACCCTGATACAAAACACCGTAGACCCCCGGAGTTTTGGCTTTGTCTTGTATTTGTGTGTCCGAATATTTGCGCAGACCGAGACCATGGCTCTCACTCAATAGTTTCATGGTTCAGTTATCCCATATCTGTGTGTGCTATCAACCTTGTAACCTACAGAGCACTTACTCCAGATAATCTTCTCGGCCGTCAACACGATCGTCGCCCCCTGATCCCGCAAAAGTCAAGTCGCCCGACCACCAACGCGCATACAGTGGGCCACTCAAGTTCTGTCCTTCCCTTCCCTTTGGGGAAAGAGAGTTGGCCATTTTTGACCGCAATTTTGCTGGTGTCTCGTTTTCCTCTCCAGGTCTCATGCAGGACACCATCATATCGATGATATTAAAATGTTGCCTTTCCCTCCGGGGTAAGGTGAAGGGGATAATGACCCCTTTTTCTCTACGTACCATACCGTACTGTCGCTGTCACTGTCAATTAGTGTACACTCTATTGACATGACAAACTGTCAACCAAAAGCAATTCTACCCTAGGCCAACTCTCAGCGGTTGCCGAAAGTCTATCGGCAACCTAGGGAACCTTGGAACCGGGCGGATTGAATTGGGTTTAATGGTTACAGGTCGAAGCAGCTAAGATATTGTTTTATCGTTTTATTGAAGGGACTATCACCTTGTAAAACACGTCCTCAATTTGTGTGCTTTAGATTTTCATAATGTTGTGCTCGGGGGAATACCGTATCGGCCATATTCCGTTGAACAGTGCTGTCCGGTGTGGCGTGAGGCAGGCACATTCTGCCGCATTTTTGTGTCCCTATGAAGAACCATGGATGGCACATGGCACTACTATTCAATATCAGCCCAGGAAAGGAAATCTCCGTTGTTAAGCGAGTCTATGGGCTTTCCGGGGTTGCCGGGAGGGGATCTTCAGTGAGTGTCCATGGTGCTGTGGTTTATGGTGACGAGGCTCCGGAATGAGCATCGTTAGCGAGTGATAATAATCATCTAGTCGCGGTATCTTGGAAATAAGCATTCAGTGGTGTGTAAATATTGAACAATATCCTTTTGGACGGTGAAGTCAGTGCGCTGCAACTTTCCCATTCCGGATGCACTAGGGCTCCATTCAGTGCAAGAAAACCAGTGGCTTGGGACGAGACCCGCTTATTAACCAATTTTTTAAGAAAAAGAAACCACTGACAGCATGGTCCAACATTGCATATTGCATTGCATTGCATGATTCCAGGGTTCTCGCACGCCTGATGAACGAAAACAAAAGCAAGCAAGCAAGCGCATTGAAGCACTGGCCCCGGCAAAGCCCTCCGGCATAGTCATTAGCTCAACGGTCGACCGCGATGATCCCTCGTAGTCAACTTTCGGAATCACCACCTTCATTAATCGGAATTATGCAAGCACTGGATCGAGCACGAGTGTTGTGCACTATACCCTATTGCCCCGTTACATACTCGCTGGCATCACCTCGGCAGTTGATCGCTGCCCCTATCCCGCGATTAACGCTTGTCCGGAGTGGACCGTGATAATTTTTTCCTTTCCCCTTTGGGAGTGCCTTGTGTAAATAGTGGGGCGATTTCAATGCTTTCTGCGCAAGGTTGGAGAATTGGGGTACATATGGCTATGAGTATGGACGAAACGAGTCAAGTTGACGGATGCTATTCATCATAGACCGATTGAGTTAGGAGCCCCTTTTTTTGCTATCAATACCGTTGATAGAGATACCCCACATGACAGATGTCGTTAACCTTGGGTACTGTGCATGACTAGTAATTCTTGGTAGAACTGCTAGTACAGAGTGCACTGGATTATATCAACTACAAACCCCGGTAGAGGTATATTCCGTGCATAGCACTCTACGCCAGCATTGCATTCATACCCATAGAAAGATGTCCCTCCCAACAGTCCCCCTCATTATCAACGGCGTCGAGGAATATAACCCCTCCGCCTCCTTCGCCGTAACCAGCCCCTACACAAACCAACCCTGCTGGACCGCCGCCGCGGCATCTTCCACCGATGCCCTCCGCGCCGTTGATTCCGCCTCTGCCGCATTCCCAACCTGGTCCGCGACAAAACCTGCTGTCCGGCGCGACATTCTCCTGAAAGCAGCTGATATTCTGGAGAAGAATTTGGAGCGTAATGCGGGGTTTATGCAAGCGGAGATGGGCGCGGATGTTGGTGCTTCGCAGATGTTTGTGGCGCCGTTGGGAATTCGTATGTTGAGAGATCTCGCGGGACGAATTGCGTCGATTTGTGGGAGTGTGCCGGTTGTGGAGGATGAGGGACAGAGTGCGATGGTTGTTAAAGAGGCGATGGGGGTGATTTTGGGGATTGTACCTTGGTATGTCGTCCGTTTTATGGCTTTTTATTGTATGATGGGCATGCTGACGGGTAAAGGAATGCGCCATATGTCTTTGGCATTCGCTCCGCTGCGTGCGCCCTCGCTGCGGGAAACACTACCATTCTTAAATCCTCCGAGCAAACCCCCCGCTGCTACTGGGCCATCGCGCAGGCTCTCCACGAAGCTGGTCTCCCTGCAGGCTGCCTCAACTTGATCTCCTGCCGTCCCCAGGATGCCCCCGAAGTCGTCAACACGATGATCGAGCACCCCGCCGTGCGCAAGATCAACTTCACAGGAAGCACGGCGGTGGGACGCAAGATTGCACGCGCGTGCGGAGAGAACCTGAAGCCGTGCCTGATGGAATTGGGAGGGAAGAATAGCGCGATTGTGTGTGCGGATGCGAATATCGAGACGGCTGTTAAGGGTGTGTTGGCGGGTGCTTTGCTCAACGTACGTATTATACCTCTACGCTGTGTCTAAGACACGTACTGACCGTTTAGTCTGGCCAAATCTGTATGTCAACAGACCGCATCCTCATTCACGCTGACATCGCCCCAACCTTCATGGCCGCCCTCAAAACCGCCCTAGCCTCGTCCGCTGATCCCGCCTCCCCACCGCCAACCCTCGTCAACCAAGCTTCCAAATCCCGCGTCGAAAGGCTCATCACCAGCGCCCTCGACTCAGGCGCCTACCCCCTCACCGGTTCAGCAGACATCCCACAGTCCGACTCCTGCGTCCGCATGCCACCGGTCATCCTGGGCGGTGTTAAGGAGGACATGGCCGTGTGGCAGGAAGAGAACTTTGCGTCGCTGGCTGCGTGTATGGTTGTTGGGAGTGATGAGGAGGCTATTCGCATTGCAAACTCGAGTGGGTATGGGTTGTCTGCGTCGGTGTTCACGGAGGATTTGAGGAAGGCGTTTGCTATGGCGAGGAAGATTCAGTCTGGGTAGGTTCCCTTCCTTCCCTGTGGATTTTGGTTAAGCAGATACTAATGGGGTGCAGGGCGGTGCATATCAACAGCATGACGATCCAGGATGAACCGGCGCTGCCGCATGGTGGTGTCAAGGCGAGTGGATGGGGACGGTTTAATACGGAGATGGGACTGGAGGAGTTTTTGGTGACCAAGAGTGTGACTTGGATGGATTAATTGTATATAGATTATAGTACCTTCTATTGAGCTGTGGCGAGACTGTTGAATGAGCATTGTAGGCATAGAGTATCTCTTCCTTGGATCTATACTGAATTGACCAAGGTAAAGAGTTAAGAGTATGTACTGTGGCAAGTCCGGTCTTGTAAATATATATCTGCTTCCACAACAACGATAACCACAAACAACCACATTAAAGGTAATGTAACGAGTAGCGACAATAATAACATAAAAGCGGTCGTAACCCACCGACTCATTTAAATCGCTACATCTACTGTACTCCGTACAAATACCACGGAAATCCCCAACCCCGGCAAATGCTCCCCAAAATCAGTAACTTCAAACCCCGTAAATACCAATGACGCTTTTTCCGGCTTCTGTTCATGTGACCAATAGCCGATATTACAGTACGCGGTATGGATACACGGTAAATACTAAAACCTGGAATATGGGGGAATATCTGGGGTAAACAGAGAATACTCCAGTTTTAACACGGAGATTTAATTGTGGAATAAACACGGGGGAAGATGGTAAATGTAATCGGGGCATTGGGATAGGTCGAGATGCTTAGAATTAGGGGATGCTGAGTGGTGGTGCTCGGACCGAGGTTGGGATGGCCCGATGGGAAAGTCTGGGGTAATGCGATCATTCAAGATCACCACTTGTATGGGCATATCCACGGATACAATACAAAGAATGTATATGAGAGGCATTTGATATAGACAATATAATAGTAGAACAGAATATAAAAGTTTCCGTTTGTTGTCTAATAATGCTGGGTATACATCATTGTACACAGTGGTCAGACCAGTGACCAGGATAATGTTGGAGTACTCCGTACAAAGTACAGGTATGACCAGACGAATGACGCAGTTGTAAGAGACATGTGAAATGCATTTAGCATGTGAAGAACTTACTACTATGTACACAGCACAGTTACTATGTACAGTGTTCAGTACTCGGGATAATGTCCCCCGAGACCAAGAGCACAAAACTGATAGCTATGGCAGGTTTCAAAGAGCTATAAGCTACCATAAATCGAGCATTTCTCTATTCTAGTTTGTGATCCATAAACCAATGTAAAGAATCGGAGAGAACCCCGTACGTACCGTTTCGGTCGGTAGAGCAGCCTCGGCCGATAGAGAGCGTCGGCTTCTGAACCTTGGATCTCCTCCGCCCCCCGGATCACCCATTAAAAGAGCGTGTCGCACTCTTCCTCTTCCCTCTGGCATTCTTCTTTTACTACTCTGTTACCACTCTTTACTCTATACCTAATCATTCACAATGGCAGCCCCCCCAAGAGTCATCGTTGTCGGTGGTGGATGTACGTGATCTCTCTTCTCCGCAAAATCATACGTTGCTGACCATTGCAGTGTCCGGTCTCAGTGCCGCCCACACCGTCTACCTCAATGGTGGAAACGTCCTCGTCCTCGATAAGCAGGGTAAGATAATCATAGCGCAAGACATAGGATAACGTGCTGACTTTTCAGCCTTCTTTGGTGGTAACTCGACCAAGGCTACCTCCGGTATCAACGGCGCCCTCACTCGCACCCAGACAGACCTCGGTATCCAGGACAGCGTCAAGACCTTCTACGAAGACACCCTCAAATCCGCAAGAGACAAGGCGCGTCCCGAATTAATCAAGGTCCTCACATACAAGTCTGCTGCTGCCGTTGAGTGGCTTCAAGATGTCTTCAACCTCGATCTCACCCTTGTTTCGCGTCTTGGGTATGTCTACAATCCATCTCGACTGAAAATGTACATAGCTAACCAGTTGAAGTGGTCACACCCAGCCCCGGACACATCGTGGCCATGATGCCAAATTCCCCGGAATGGCCATCACATATGCCCTTATGCAGCGATTGGAAGAACTCAGCGAGCAGGAGCCCGACCGCGTCCAGATCGTGAAAAAGGCCCGTGTTACCAATGTTAACAAGGACGGTAACCTCATCACTGGTGTCACATATGAATTGAACGGCGAGTCGCAAGTCGCAGATGGTGTTGTTGTTCTCGCCACTGGTGGTTATGCCGCCGACTTTGGCAACAAGTCGCTCCTGCAGGAGCACCGCCCAGATACCTTTGCCCTGTCCAGTACCAACGGTACCCACGCTACCGGTGACGGTCAGAAGATGTTGATGGAGATTGGTGCCAACGGAATTGACATGGACAAGGTCCAGGTCCACCCTACTGGCCTTGTCGACCCCAAGGACCCTGAGGCCAAGTTCAAGTTCCTGGCTGCTGAAGCCCTTCGTGGTGAGGGTGGTCTCCTGCTCAACTCGGACGGTGACCGGTTCGCCGACGAGCTGGGCCACCGTGACTACGTCTCGGGCCAGATGTGGAAGGAGAAGGAGAAGAGCAAGTGGCCCATCCGTCTCATTCTGAACAGCAAAGCCTCCAACGTCCTGGACTTCCACACCCGTCACTACGCTGGCCGTGGTCTGATGCGGAAGATGACCGGTCAGGAGCTGGCCAAGGAGATTGGCTGCGGTCCCCAGAAGCTGCAGAAGACCTTTGACGACTACAACGCCATCGCTGATGGCAAGAAGAAAGACCCCTGGGGCAAGCGCTTCTTCCACAACGGACCCTTCGCCGTCGACGACACCTTCCATGTCGCTCTCATGGAGCCAGTCCTGCACTTTACCATGGGTGGTATCGAGATCAACGAGCACGCCCAGGTCCTCAACTCGGAGCAAGCCCCCTTCGAGGGTCTCTACGCCTGCGGTGAACTTGCCGGTGGTGTCCACGGTGCCAACCGTCTGGGTGGTTCCTCTCTGCTAGGCTGTGTCGTCTACGGTCGTGTGGCCGGTGACAGCGCCAGCCAGCACCTGTTCAAGAAGCTGATCACCGGCGGCGCCTCGACCGCCCAGAGCCGTCTGGGCCAGATCTCCCTGCACATCGACCCCGCGACCCCCGGCAAGATCGCCATTGAATGGAGCGGCGCTGCCGCTGCCTCTGGCGCCAGTGGTGCACCTGTCGGCTCCGGCGCTACCCCCGAGGTCGCTGCTGCTACCGCCAGCGCATCGCCAGCCAACGCCGCCGCCGCCGCGCAACAGGCCTCCAAGCCCACGGCGCCCAAGCCGTTCGAAGTCCCCGAGAAGGAGTTCACGATGGAGGAGATCGCCAAGCACAACAAGAAGGACGACCTCTGGATCGTCGTCAAGGGCTGTGTGCTGGACGTGACCAACTGGCTCGACGAACACCCTGGTGGCGCTAACGCTCTGTTTAACTTCATGGGTCGTGATGCTACGGAGGAGTTTGCCATGTTGCACGACGACGAGGTTGTTCCTAAGTATGCTGGGCATATTGTTATTGGCCGTGTTCAGGGCCAGACCCCTAGTCTGGAGTTTTAAGGGCAATAAGGAAAAATGGAACAAAAACTGGTATAATATTCTCTGAGCATGGTGCTGTTTGACATACCCCCTTTTTATTTGTCGATTTGTTTGCTTTTGTTATGCATGTATGTCTTGTTATGAATGGATTCTGTAAAGTATCATGATCTCAATCCAACATTATCGTACATCCTTTATCTTAGTAGTTACGCTCCCATATGCCTCAAAATCATCTTCAACCTCGCCACTGCCGGTCCATCCTCTCTCCCTTTTTCCATATCCCCTCCATTCTCTTCTTTCTCTTCCATCTCCCTCCTCGCCTCTTCAAGCACCGGCTTCAAAAACCCCCACACCTCATCCTGATATTTCTCCTCAACAGCCACCCACTCTTCCGCCCCCGGCAACCCCGTCAATACCGCATCGCGCAGCGCGGTAGCATCATTCTGCGTTTGCGCGGGGACTGTGGAGAGAAAGTTGTCGATGTCGGGGATTAGACTTGTGGGGTTTATGCGCCGTTGTCCTTGGGTAGGGTGGGAGCCGAGCTTTCGGCGGAAGGACTCGAGGGTTTGGATTTCTTGGGCGGAGAGAGGGAAGGGGGATGGGTCGGAGAGGTCGTTTGGGACGAGGACTGGGTCTAGGTTGTCGGTGGTGGTGATGAGTTCGGGGAATTCAGGGTTGAAGGAGGGGGATGTTAGGAGTGTGAGGAGTTTGGAGCCGTCTTGAGCGTTTTGGTATGCAGACTGCGGTTCGGAGTGTGTGGCTGTGATGGATTGCCAGGTGTTTTCGAAGGGTTGATAGTCTTGTTCGTATTCTTTTTCTGATGCCTTTCCCTTTCCTTTCCCTTTTATATCTGCGATCGCATCTTGCTCGTAGGGCGATACACCCGATTCTAGCCCCCCATCTTGATATGCCTGATCATTCTGGAACTGGTATGCCTCCTCCATCAACCCATCCTGCCCCGTTGCGCTCCCCGTCGCGCTCCGAAATCTCCCCCCAACATCTCCATGCCGTGATATCCCCCTCCCAACCGAACTTCCCGGCACAGTGGTTTCCCCATGGAACGTTTGCGCCGCTGATGCCGCCGCTACCGAGGATGGTGGCGCGGCTTTGTTGCTGCTGCTACCGCCTGGTTGGAGGTTTCTGGCTATGTCGGCTGGGGAGGGGGTGAAGAGGTTTTGGGCGAGGGTTGTGGCGGAGGATTGGAGGCGGGATGGTAGGGATGGGTTTGCATTTTCATTTTGGGGGTTAATTGTGTTTTGGTTGGCGGAGGAGGGAGAGGCGGCGGTGGTTGCAGTGTTGGAAGAGGTGTTGTTGGTGGATGATGGCGGAGGTTGCGGGGGTTGATTGTCGGACATGGTGTTTATTATAAGGTCACTGGATCAACGAATATGTGAACAATAAGAGGGTATAGAGGTGCCCTAGATTTGAAAGAACAGAAAAGCTGCGTATTTCATCTATGGTTGATCGGGACGAGGTTTTTGGTCATCGGGATGTTCGGCCCAAGGGAGATGGAACCATGTGAAAGTCTGGAAGTGCTTGGAAAAGGCGGCATTATCGATCTTTGATATCTGCAGGAAATATCCCTGATATCTATTTTAAAATTCATAGATAGTAGTATCATCTGCGAGTGATGTGAATGTATCATGGGGAATAATTTGAGTTGGGAATAGTATCACGATATCCTAATCGGGAAACTGGATGCACTTGCCCGTGCAGATGGTAGCCAAATAGTGACATGCAAAAACACCATAGATTGCTCCATGTGAACATAAGGACCTAGGTGGCCGTTCGGAAATAGTTCAATTGGGTGATTATATCCAATCCGGGGTATATTGGGTGGATTCGGGTGTTGTCATATATATCGGTGCCAGCGGTACTGAGGTATGGAGTACAGAGTACAGAGTACATGGTGGTACATGTAGGTGATTATTGTAGCTGCTGAACCTGTCAACTGCATTGTACACTGGGCTGTTAAATTTTCCTATAGATCGATTATATGCACCAAGCATAGGGTGGTGAGTACTATGTAGCATCGGGGTAGTTGATGTCAGCCCGACTGCTAACGCTCCCCACCACCAGCTCACCACAATCACCACCGCACCGCATCTCCATCCCACCTCTCTTCTCCTCTCCCTTTCGCTTCTCCTCTAACAACAACCTCATCCATTTTGTTTCTTGGTCATTGGTAAGTTATTACATCTATCTTCTAGGCTAAAATCCTGCATCCCATATCCTCTGCCCCATTCTCTCATCCGCTGGCCAACAACTCACTCAGAGCCTCCTTCCCTTGTATAATCTGGCTCGTCGTCTCCCACAATCGAGGGTCTGCCGTCTCTGCCAGGAGTTATATTCCTCTTCAATCTGTATTTCACTCGTGTTTCTGCTATCTATATCTGTTATCTATTGTCACTCGCACGGTTACGAAAAAATTTCCCCCCCTCATTGAGGCCCGTCCACGATACACGCAACGAACCGTTGAAGTCTTGCAGAAACCACTGACATTTCTTTGTCTTTATACAGAGCCTCGTCTCTTTACGTTCTCGCGGCCCTCCTTGCCCTCATCTTCCTCTCATCCCTCGTCCAGAATCCCTCCTTCCCCTCCCTTGACCGATTCCCACTATCTCCACTCGAGAAATACCGGTCGCCGTTATTCGTGATCGCCTTGACTCTCCCAACACATCCGCCCTCGCCTCTCTCGCTTTCGATCTGGAAGCGAATTCCCGACAAAAAAAAAGTCACGAGAAAATCTATTCGAAAAATTTACCTATCCTACTCTTCGGGCTTCACCGCTTGATCCCTGCAGCGGTCGCATTATAGCTCCCACAAGCTTCCCCGTGTCCGTCGGTGTCTTGTTCCGGTTTCGCTCTGTGTGATTTCCTCAACTATATCCTTGTGTCTGTCACCCCAGTAAAGGGAGGTATCAAAGATGGTAGACAGAGATCCGAATTCGCCTACCTGGAAGTTCACACAGTAAGTCGATGTCGAGCGTCGGATTCCCGCAGTAGTAGCGGTGGGAGCTGGCAATCATGCCCCACCTTGATATATGCCTCCGTGCTGGAATGCTGATGGTGTATCAGATGCTTTGGTGACAAGGGTGATGTGGAAGATATCACAGAAGGTTGGTTGCCAACTGGAGTTCATTCCTTGCCAATCGACATCCAGGACGAACTAACGGTCTCCCCAGCGGACATTATTTCGACCGTCGAATTCGATCATACCGGTAACTACCTGGCTACGGGAGATAAGGGTGGAAGAGTGGTGCTGTTTGAAAGAAACGAAACGGTAGCGACCCTTTTGACCTTGCATCTTAGGACCCATCCTAACGACTGGCTAGAAAAAAACATGCGAATATAAGTTCCACACCGAGTTTCAATCGCACGAGCCCGAGTTCGATTACCTCAAATCGTTAGAAATTGAAGAGAAGATCAACAAGATTAAGTGGTGCAGACGGCAAAATTCCTCCCACTATCTTCTTTCGACAAATGACAAAACCATTAAGCTATGGAAGGTCTTCGATAAATCGCTCAAGGTCGTCGCCGAGAACAACCTGTCGAATGAACTCACGCCCGCGGGCGCTGTGTCTGGTGGAGGGGCACCTCGCCCACCTCGTATACCGTTCAAGGACTCATCGTCATTGAAGCTTCCCCGGATGACACACCATGACACCGTTGTCGCAGCCGTACCGCGGAGGACATATGCAAACGCCCATGCATACCACATCAACAGCATCTCCGTCAACAGTGATGGGGAGACCTTCATAAGTAGCGATGATCTCCGAGTCAACCTCTGGAACCTTAACATCCAGGACCAGAGTTTCAACATTGTCGATATCAAACCGGCCAACATGGAAGAACTCACTGAAGTTATCACCGCGGCCGAATTCCACCCTACCAGTTGTAACTGGTTTATGTATGCTAGCTCTAAGGGAACCATCAAGTTGGCGGACATGCGCCAGCGGGCATTGTGTGATGAGCATTCTAAGCGTATGTTTTCCTCGCGTTACTTGTTTGCGCCAAAGTAAACTGACACGGTCTGCAGTATTCGAACAAGAGGAAGACGCCTCGTCCCGTTCATTCTTCTCCGAAATCATTTCCTCGATCTCCGATGTCCGCTTCTCGAATGACGGTCGATACATCGTTTCCCGAGATTATCTGACGGTTAAGGTCTGGGATGTCAACATGGAGAGGCAACCCGTGAAGACCATTCCTATCCACGAACATCTCCGGCCGCGTCTCTGCGACACGTACGAAAACGACAGTATCTTCGATAAATTCGAGGTTGTCTTCTCTGGCGACGCGGAGAACGTCATGACCGGAAGCTACAACAACAACTTCATGATCTACCCCACTGACCAGAACAAGGACACCGAGATTGTGCTGCAGGCCGACAAGTCTGCGTTCAAAGCGAAGAAGGTTGGCGTGCCCACACCCATGAACCGGGGCGCCAATGGGAAGAAGAACGGCTCCAGATCGGGCAGCCCTGTTGGTCCTGGCAGCCGGATGAGGAAGGAAACCGATGCGGATCAAATTGATTTCAACAAGAAAATCCTTCACATGAGCTGGCATCCGTACGAAGACAGCATTGCCATTGCTGCTACGAACAATGTAAGTTCTCTCCCCCGTCTTATCAATTGCCTTTTATCCTAACTTCATTAGCTCTTCGTCTTTTCTGCGCTGTAGACTTGGGCAGGCGTGACCGTACATTCATCATGGCATATAACGAGGGCAGGGTATGACTTAAAGGGAAAACGTGATTAATAGCAAGAGAAGCAACCACCAAAATCCAAAAAATTCAACCAGTTCAATTTCGATGCATCGTTATCTATCCGGAGACGGTGTGCACTGTTTTCTTTCTCCCTACCGTCTACCTTTTCCCTTTTCCCTTTACTATCCATTTTACACACGCTGATCCTATATCGACTTCATCTTTTATCCGTTTTCTTGGGCAGATGCTGCGGGATTTTTTGTTCTTGCTTGGAGGCGTTGGAGAGAGGTTGATAGAAAAAGAGCCTAGCTCACGCATGGTTTTTTTTTTTTTTTGCCCTCCTTGTGTTTGATTTGATTTGATGGTGTGTATTCGCTACAGCCGACTACAGCCCATCTACTGTTCAAGTCGGCGATACAGCGGAAGGACCGTCATTGTGATTACTTAGACGCGGGTTATATAAGGACCCCAATTGAGTCAATTTAGGTACCTACTTAGTGTTACTTGATTGTAGATAATGAATATATGAGGCGTTATCCAACTGTATGTGCTCCGTAGGACGCTCATGTACAGTCGATGACGTCGTGCCCGACGAACCAATCAGCACGCGCCGGGCAGGACGGGCAGAAAAAAGCGTGACACAAGCACACCGCCGGAAAATTATGGCACCGAGGGCCCGGATACTAGGGCTGGAAAGGGGTTAGTGCTGCTGAAAGCCTCTCCGCCTTCACTCTGACAGTGATCGGTCGCGCGCAAACCATCATTGCCAATCCAGGTTTCCTGCTCACCTCTCTTTTTATCTGTTTGGTTTTTTACGGGTCTCTTGGTCTGGACGTGTGCGTTCAGTTCTCATTTCTCTTCTTCTCTGACTTGTCTTCCTTTGCATTACGGTATCGTGATGTGGTTGTGAAATGACTTTTGGAGAGCAGACCCCCAGAGTGCGAAACGATTAGCAGGCTTGCTCTGACCCCAACATACTGCTTGTACCTTCACTTTACACCTTTTGTGGCTCGTGAATTTCGACTTGTCTATCAGCCTTTGGCTCTGAGAAGTCCTTGAGGCTTGTGTTCATGCAGAGATCATGAACTCTTCTGGAAACGATAATTGGCATCCTGCCGGCGGACCGCCTTCACACTCCAGCATGGATCACCAGATGAATCAACAACACCGGCCCTTAGGGTCATTTGGGTATGTCTATAAGATCTGGGATATCTTCTGAGTGGCGCTGACTTTGTTTTTTGAATAGCCAAAACCCCCCACCCCAGCAAGGCCCATCCTCCCAGGCCGCCGGGCCCGTTTTGCCGCCTCCTGCTGGTTAGTCCCTACCGTTTCTTTTCTACCTTATACCGTTGATAAAAGTTGTGTTTGTGGAATAGTCTTGGTTGACTTGTGGTCCCACCGGTTTTCAGGTCCCTACCACCCCGGTCAGGCTACCGGACACTCCCTCCCCGGACTGGCGGAGTTGAGCCAAAGTCATTCCGGCCCACACCCGCCCCCGGCCTTCGGCCAACACCCTCCTGCTCCTTCGCATAATACCGGTCACGCATTGCCGGGCATCGGACAGGCGATGCAGCACCCTTCGCCGCAATCCATCAATCGGGAACGCGAACGCGACTCGAGAGAACGGGAATTGATCGAGCGCCAGCGCCAGGAGGAGATGCACCGAGAGCGTGAGCAACGTGAACGCGAACGCGAACGCGAACAGATTGAACGACAGCGCGAGCAACAACAACATCATCCCGTTCAGAGTCACACTGGGTCGATTCCACTCCACCAGCCTGTGGCTAATAAACCGCCGACGTCGATCCATAATGGGATACTGTCGAACTTGAACCCTTCCAACGGTCCACAGGGCCCTATGCAATCTGCTGGTGGTCCTGGTGGGCTATTTGGCTCGCAGGTTCGGCATGGTGAAGGGACACCTGGTTCTTTCATGCAGCATCCCGCTGCTCCACCTGGCCAGCCTATGTTGGGATTTGGTGGTTCTGGTCCCCAGATCCCTGGGAATGTTGCGGCTCTAACTCAGGGCCAGCAGCCGATTTTGAATGTGAGTATATTCTAATCCTTGGTGGTATTCATGGTGTGCCGGAGTCCACGTGGCGGTAGGTGATAGATCGATCGCGTCATTTGCACTTGTCGCAGATCCGTTTGTCACCGCTTCGGGGCTTGCCTATTTCGCAAGCATCGACATTGTATACATTATGGAGCTGTCATGCTGACCTCAATCCATCAGGACGCCCTCAGCTATTTGGATCAAGTCAAGGTTCGGTTCGTTGACCAGGCTGATGTCTATAACCGGTTCCTGGATATAATGAAAGATTTCAAGAGCCAAGCGTAAGCGTCCAGAATATGGCAAAGCGACCAAAGCTTTTCTAACTTGTTAGAAGTATCGATACGCCTGGTGTGATTCAACGCGTTTCGACCTTGTTCAACGGCCACCCGGCTCTTATCCAGGGCTTCAATACCTTCCTGCCCCCGGGGTATCGTATCGAATGCGGAACCGAGGACAACCCTGACGCCATTAGGGTAACCACGCCTTCAGGTACGAACACACTAAGCATGACACGCCCGCGCGCATCCATGGATGCCGCAGCGGACATGGGTCCCTCTGGTAGCATGGGTTCCCATGCTCGCGCTGAATTCTACGACCAATCACGAGCTAGCTGGCAACAGCCGCAGCACCAGCCCCAGCAAGGCGGCTACTCGCCTGGATCGCGCATGATGGCACAGGGCATATTCGGACAACAGCACGGCCAGGGCCAGTCTCACGAAAGTTCTTATGAGTACCCGACCCAGCAAGAACAACAAGCGGCAGCTGGCGCTGCGGCTATGGCTCATCAGCAGGATCAGCGTGGTGTATCGCAACTTCAGGGTGCTGCATCTGCCGCTTCGGCTGGCTTGGGACGTCAATCCATGATGCAAGTATCGCCAGCAGGCCAGGCCTTGAATCAACCGATGAATAGCCTGGCTGGCGTGGGATCTGGTATGCTGCAGGGCTCACAGGCTGATCTGAACAAGCGTGGACCTGTTGAGTTCAACCATGCGATCAGCTATGTTAACAAGATAAAGGTTAGTAGTACTTTTCTATTGCTCAAGGTGTTGAAACACTGACAAAGAATATAGAACCGTTTCTCCAACGCACCTGAGATCTACAAGCAATTCCTCGAAATACTACAAACGTACCAACGCGAGTCGAAGCCTATTCAAGATGTTTATGCTCAGGTGACCCAGCTTTTCAACACTGCTCCCGATCTGCTGGAGGATTTCAAACAATTCCTGCCAGAATCTGCAGCACACGCCAAGCAGCAGGCGGCTGCACGCCAGGCCGAGGAGGCAGTGCAAACGAGCAATGTTCGCGGCGAGCCCGGTTACCCCGGCGCTGGCGGTCTCCCCTCTCAAACCCCCAACCGGGATGTCAAGATGCCCCCTCTTGGCCAGTTTAACGTCAAAGACTCTGCCAAGGACGGCAAGAAACGGCGTGGTCCTGGTGCTCCTTCGTCTGCACTGGGATCTCTTCCGGGGCCGCCTGCGCCTGAAGCTGCCCGCATGGGTGATCCGCAGGGCCGACCGCAGGCCCTCCAGGTTGGCAACGCGAACAAGAGAGCCAAGGTTCATCATCCTAAGCCCTCGCAAGCCGATGCTCCTTCTGTTTCGCCTACCCTCATCCCTGCGCTTCCAGAACCTATCCCGCCTTCGAATTCCCTGACGCCCACACAAGAGGAGTTTGCTTTCTTTGATCGCGTCAAGAAGTATATTGGAAACAAATCGACGTTTAGCGAATTCCTTAAGCTCTGCAATCTCTACTCGACAGACCTTATCGACAGACAGGTTCTTGTCAAGAGAGCAGCTGGTTACATCGGTTCTCACCCGGAGCTATTTGCCTGGTTCAAGCGCTTCATGCACGTTGAGGAACCTGAGGATAAGATCATTGAGATTAAGCCCAAACAATCACCTGGAATCGTCAACCTTTCCCACTGCCGTTCTCTTGGGCCCAGCTACCGTCTGCTACCCAAGCGCGAGCGACAAAAGCCATGCAGTGGTCGCGACCAGCTCTGTTACAGCGTCCTCAACGATGAATGGGCATCTCACCCTACATGGGCGTCTGAAGACTCTGGTTTCGTAGCCCATCGCAAGAACCAGTTCGAAGATGCGCTGCACCGGATTGAAGAGGACCGACACGATTACGACCATCACATCGAGGCATGCACTCGCACGATCCAACTTATTGAACCTATCGTTCAGCAATTCTTGGTCATGTCTGAAGCAGAAAGAGCGGCTTTTAAGCTTCCGCGAGGCTTGGGTGGTCAGAGTGAGGCTATCTACCAGCGTGTGATCAAGAAGGTGTACGATCGACAGCGTGGAGACAAGATTATTCGTGAGATGTTTGATCGGCCGTGTCATGTGCTCCCCATTGTCCTTTTCCGGATGAAGCAGAAATGCGAGGAGTGGAAGGCTAGTCAGCGCGAATGGGACAAGGTCTGGCGGGAACAGACGCAAAAGGCCTATTGGCGGAGTTTGGACCACCAGGCTATTGCTAGCAAGGCTGTTGACAAGAAACTTTTCGTCGCGAAACACATCCAGAGTGAAATCCAGGGCAAGTTTGAAGAAAGCCGGAATCTACGAAAGGGTGGATACCATGTCCCTGCTCACCAGTTCGAGTTTACGTTCGATGACCCGGCTGTGCTGATCGATGCCACCTACTTGTTGATTGTTTTTATTGATCGGAACTCGGCGGGTTTTGGAGCTGATCCTCAGAAGGTGATCGCGTTCATCAAAGACTTTATTCCTATCTTCTTCGGTATGGACCGCGAGAGCTTCCATGCTTACATGAATGAAGCATCGAGTGGGAGCCCTACGGCTGAAGAAGGTGACGATGAGAGCCTCGCAGTCGAGGAGACCTCTTCAAGCCGTAGTCGCAAGACGGCGGCCAGCAAGAAGATGGATCTGCTTCGCGATGTTCTCGAGCGCCGTGGTGAGAAGGGCAACCGAAGCGAGAAAGGCGGCAACAGTGCTCCTGGAAGCCGTGCAGGTAGCCGCGCAGGCACACCGGATGCTGTCTTAGTTCCTTCTGTGGCTCCCCCGGATCCGACTCAGCCTGTGGACGTGACGGAACTCAAGTGGATGGAGCACCCTGGCCAGGGCAACTTCAACCTTCAGCGGGAATACACGCTCAACGAGAACTACAAAAAGAAGACCTATCACCTGTACGCTAACGGGAATATCTACTGTTTCTTCCGGACGTTCGAGATTCTGTATTCGCGACTGCTCCGCATCAAACTGCAAGAGAAGGACGCGCATGAGGGCGTGCGCCGCGCTGCAATGGGCAAACCAGCAACCGAACTGGGTCTCCTCGACAAGGTGCCCGACGATTTCTTCTACGACACAGATCCTAAGTCCAATTTCTACCAGCAGATTGTGCGGATGTGTGAAGAGGTCATCAAGGGTGATCTGGAGAACAATCATCTCGAGGAGACGCTTCGTCGTTTCTACCTTCGCGGCGGGTACCAGCTGTACAACTTGGAGAAGATGTTTGCTGGTATTGCCAAGTTTGCTGGTGCGATTTTCAGTGGTGATTCGAAGGATCGCAGCTCGGATATTATCAATGTCTTCTTCAAGGAGCGGGATCGTGAAGAGACCACGCATAATCAAGAGATTCAGTACCGGAAGCAGGTGGAGAGGTTAATTAAGGATGGGGATGTTTATCGGATTACCCACGTAAGTTTCTTGCTTTCATATTGGGAATTTTTGCTGACCAGATTAGCATCCCACATCCAAGAAGACTACGGTGCAACTCTTGACGCCAGAGGATGCGACGTTACAGAATGAAGAGCTAAGCCAGGAAGCGCGCTGGTCTTACTACGTGTCTGCATATACCATGCGTGACCCAACAGAAGGCGTCCCGTTCTCCCAGATGCGCATGCCTTTCTTGAAACGGAATCTGCCAACCAGACTCGACCAAGAAGACGAGTACAACCGCTACTACCGGCCCCTCGAGCATTCAGATGGTTTGATCATCCGGATCTGCGCGAACAGCTATCATCTTCTGTACGAGCCTGGCAGTTGCGAATGGAGCTGGCGTCCCACAGGCCCGACAGAAGAAGCTGCCGAAGAGGCAGCTAGAGAGGATGCGGCTGTCAAGGAGCGTCGCAAGGACCGTTTTGTCGAGAAATTTATTAATAACCCGGTCTGGGCGCATGGACTCAGCAAGGACGAAGTGGACGAGTCTAATCAGCGCTTCCGGTCGTGGATCAGGGGCTCTGAGCCTGGACCGAGCGGTCCCGAGGCCGAGGCCGGGGAAGGGACTGGGGATGGAGAAGACGCCAACACTGACAGTGGTCCTGGCGCCAGTACTGACGCTGACGGTGACACCAGAGTGGAGGCGGGTGCGGGGGCCGCTGCAGAGGCTACGGAGGCTACAGCTACAGAGGCGCCTTCGGAAGACGGCACCAAAGACAAGGAGAAACCGGCAGAACCGGAAGATACAGAAATGGCAGATGCAGCGGAACCAGCGCCATCCGAGTCAAAAGAGGCATGAGAGTGAGTTGGGGGGTTTTCCTTTTCTTATTTGTGAATGAATGAATAATATAATCGATTTTATGTTCGGTTCTACGTTTTCATGGCTGTTGGCATTACGTTTCTTTTTTGGGGATTTGATTTCTTTTCGTCTTCAGTTGCTTGCAAATATGGGTGAACTGTCCGATCTGGGGTATTCCCCTGGCTTCTGTACTCGGGAGCCATATTCTGGGGATATCCTATTATGATATGCTACGCTATGCTATGCTTCGGACTTGGTGTATTTAGAGGAGTGGAGCAGTGATGTTTTTATTTTTATTTTACTATGTACTATAGGGCGAATGACTAGTACTACAACTAAGGATGGAAGTGTTCCATTTCTCCTTTCCATTGCCCCGGAATTTGTAGTAGATCGATCGTCTGCAAATCAACAGAAAATGCTGCGAAACTCGAAAGCTCCGTGTGGCCGATGGCTGCTTAGCCGATACAGCCCGAAACAGTTCGGACATGGCTCGGCTGGCCGATGATATGTACATGGTGAAATCCGTGTTATCGGGTTCAATTGAAATGGGAATTCTTTTGGGTAAGGAGGTTTCTGGGGTGGTTTTGCATGTTTTCTTCAACACCTAGACACCACTATAGGAGGAATAAGGAGTATACAGGAGTGTAAAGGTGAAGGGGAACAATCATCGAGAAAATGCCGAGCGAACGCCGGCGTGACGTCGTCATGGCGTTGGGGGCGACGCTAGTCCGAAAACGGAGAAATGTCATAATGATCGAGAACAGGAAAAGACTCCCCCCAGCTTAGAAATTGTACGGATTTGAGTAGAGAAAAGGACGGGAGAATGGAAGGACAGATTCAAATAGCCCGTGTATTTCCATTTCTTCAATCTGTCTTTATAGTTCGTGGACATAGCAGAGGTTAGAACACCGGTGTAGATGATAACCCTACTTACGACGTAGCACCGACACGATGTAATAATAATAACAGACCAACTTAGCTCATAGTACAACCTCCTTTCCCTGGATACCGAACGGCCGGTTTTGATTTGTGGATTTGCCTCTCCACCTGCTTCTCTCCCTGTGCCCGTGGGGTTAGCCGGTTATATTTGTAGCTCGCCCTTCTCCCTCTCCTTCCTTTCTTTCTACACACTCCTTTCTTTTCTTGTTTTTTTTCTCTTCTTCCCCGGATTTCTCTAGACACTCTCCACTCTTCTCCAGATTTTATTTTTACACAATGGCATCTGCTCTCCTCAGAAGCCGTGTTAAGCGGCCTTCGTACCTTAACAAGTTGGCCAAGGCCGAGGATCTTGTTGATTTGTTTCCTCATGGCTCGTATATCGGCTGGTCCGGGTTTACGGGTGTTGGTTATCCCAAGTATGTTTCCCCACGGTATGTGGTAGTGATGACATGGTGCTAACTGGGTTGCAGGAAAGTCCCCACCGCCCTGGCAGACCATGTCGAAAAGAACAAGCTCGAAGGAAAGATGAAATACTCGCTATTCGTCGGTGCCTCGTCCGGCGCAGAGACTGAAAACCGCTGGGCAGCACTGGACATGATCGAGCGTCGCAGTCCCCACCAGGTCGGCAAGGAGATTGCCAAGGGATTGAACTCGGGCCGGATAAAGTTCTTCGATAAGCATCTGAGCATGTTCCCCCAAGACTTGATTAACGGGTGGTACACGTTGGACAAGCCCAGCGGTAAGCTTGATGTTGCGGTTATCGAGGCGTCTGCGATTACCGAGAATGGTGGGATTATCCCCGGTGCATCGGTTGGTGCGTCGCCGGAGCTTGTGCAGATGGCGGATAAGGTTATTATTGAGGTGAACACGACAACGCCGTCGTTTGAGGGTCTGCATGATATCTATGTGCCTGAGCAGGCGCCGTACAGCAAGCCCATGATGATCATGCGTCCCGAGGACCGTATCGGTACTCCTTACATCCCCGTTGACCCGGAGAAGGTCGTTGCCATTGTCGAGGGTGACTACCCCGACAAGACGGCCCCCAACTCGCCCGAGGATGAAACTTCGCAGGCGATCGCGGGTAACCTGATCGACTTCCTCAAGCACGAGGTCGACCATGGTCGTCTCCCCAACAACCTCCTCCCGCTGCAGTCTGGCATTGGAAACATTGCCAACGCAGTGGTTGGTGGGTTGAGCAAGGGCGGCGCTAACTTCAAGAACCTCAAGGTCTGGACCGAAGTGCTCCAAGACACCTTCCTCGACCTCTTCGACAGCGGCAACCTCGACTTCGCCACAGCCACCTCCATCCGTTTCTCCCCCGACGGCTTCAAGCGCTTCTACGACAACTGGGACCGCTATGCCGACAAGCTCCTTCTCCGCCCGCAGGGCATCTCCAACTCCCCCGAAATCATCCGCCGCCTGGGCTGCATCGGCATGAACACCCCTGTCGAAGTAGACATCTACGCGCACGCAAACTCCACCTGCGTCTTCGGCTCGCGCATGCTGAACGGTCTCGGCGGGTCTGCCGATTTCCTGCGTAACTCGCGCTACTCCATCATGCACACTCCCTCCATCCGTCCCTCCAAGACCGACCCCACCGGTGTCTCGTGTATCGTCCCCTTCGCGACACACATCGACCAGACAGAGCACGATCTCGACATGGTTGTCACAGAGCAGGGCTTTGCTGATGTGCGTGGTCTCTCGCCTAGAGAGCGCGCTCGTGTTATTATCAAGAACTGCGCACACCCTGACTACCAGCCTATTCTTACTGATTACTTGGACCGCGCCGAGTTTGAGTGTTTGAAGAAGGGTATGGGCCATGAGCCGCACTTGTTGTTTAATGCGTTCAAGATGCATAAGAACTTGGCGGATAATGGGACGATGAAGATTAACAGCTGGGAATAAAAATTTTGACCCGGTATCTTTGGTTTTATTTCTTCGGTTCATTTGGGATATATATATATTTTTTTTTAAAAGGTCTGGTTTAGCAATTTCATGACATGTACAGAGCGTTGATGCAGAATTGAATTACTGATATCCTTATATTTTCCCTTGACCATACTCCGTAATCCAAATAAAGTAACAATCGTCAATCATAGAAACTAGCATCTCCATATCCCCATGCCCTCCGCAATCCCCAGAAACTAGAAGGAAAATCACTCCCTCGGCGTATATCCACCCCACCTACACCACACCCGTTAGCTCACACCCCTTTTACAAGCCCTTTTATATACAAACGCAGTCAAGAACAAGGGGAAATGGGGGAAACGTACCACCTCCCCAAAAACCCCAGAATCCCGCGATTTTCGTCCCTAACATTCCTCTTCGCCCAACCGTTTTCCACATTGTAGTGCTTCACGTCTTGCAGACCGGCAAAGAGGCCACGGCCGGATGTGGGGCGCTGCGTTCACAGTTGTAAGCAAATGACTGGATTTCCACCGTGGAGTGGTGTAATAAAGGACTGTTTGTTACTTACGCGGGTTTGGGAGTGGGAGTCGCGGACCCAGAGGTCGGAGCCGAAGTCGTTGGGACGGGAGGAAGAAGTCATTGTGTTGTTGTTGTGGTGGTGGTTGTGGTTGTGGTTGTGGTAAGTAGTAAATGTAAGTGGTGGTTTTGATGTCTTGATGGTGATGGTGATGGTGATGGTGATGGCTGAGTATGGAAGGATAGATTAAATACTCTCCCACGTATACGATCTAGAGTACATATCAGAATAACAAGAATACTATACTCGATCATGAAATCGGATGTCATGTCATCGCGATATACGAGCGAGTAGCATCCGATCACCTTACAATTACTCGTCCTGCCATTCGTCGTGTTGGTAGATGAACATGATATATCAGGCAATGATAGCATGTTAAAGCCAATTATCTACGTCACATAGTAGCAAATACCCGTGATCACGAGGAATTGGTTCTTTGATATCGGAATAGTGGGTGGCGTGATGTATAGAGTCCAACACGATGCACGGCGTATGCGGAGTGTAGATGTGGCATGATATGTCATGTGATGTGATGCTCGTATACAAACGAGTATGACTGCTGTCGGTGGTGATAACAGAGTTTCCGCTATATATGCCGACAATTATTGATGGAAGGAATGGTTCTAGGAAATTTAGATGTTTGTATGGTTCTACTTTGCCGAGGGTGGGTTGGGTCCGGATATCAGTACCGTGTATACATATGGGGCAGTAAATTGACTGATCCTGAAGAAATGAAAATATTATATAAAGCCTAAGGGTCGAGACTGAGCCACAGCGACAGATGGTCTGGCTAGGTTGAAGAATGGTGCTCCGTACATGTGCAGAGTACAAAGTAGCGGTACTTCGTAGCGCTGTCGAATATACAGAGGTCAAACACAACCCCAACGAGGAACCCAGCCACAATCCTTCGCGGATAGAATGTTGGCTGGTGATGAGAATATGTATATTCGCATTGAAGAGCCTACAAATCTAGTCAGATCCCAGCTTCTGTAGTCGAGTCCACAGTAGGGACAGCACCCATATCTCCAACATGCATATCTAATCTCAATGTTTTGTCGACATATAAGGTGGCGGTGTGCAGCGCCTCGATTCACCACCGTGCCGGCATTTAAGCGCTGCATTAACGCTTCACCCCAGCCTTACTAGCCACTTATCCGAGTACGAGGAGACCCGTACAGGTGTATGTCTTGATGAAACAGGGATGTCACGGGGAAATATGTATGGGCTCCCTTACGGGAGTAGTGTTACAAGATTTCCAGATGATTCTACCAGGCTGTATCCACGATTGTTGCACTCTGTACTCTACAGCTACGAGGCTACCAGAGTAGCCCCAGTTCTATTTGCAGAACGCTACTCATCATGTGACCAGGTCGACCCTACGGATTATCCGTTCTCCGTACTTGTAAACTCGGAGCGCGCCGAGTGAGACATGACTATTGATTGCCAAGCTCATAAGGGACAGCGGAGCTAGAATAGGAGGCAGCTTTACTTGTACTTGTCGGTTGTCCGAGACATGGATTTCTATTCTCCATTCCGGAAATGAGCTCGTAGAGACATCCAAGGAATGGTGTCCAGCGGTGAGGCTTGGTGGGATCTAGACTCGGCAGTCGGCAGTGTGTCCATACTCCGGAGAAGCCCACCACCACCCTTATGTCCCCATACTCACAGGGCTTTGCTCACTGACAGTCCTACTAAGTATAGGAATCTATTCTTAAGTGAACTATCAACTGTTTACTGTTCGCAGTAACGATGTGAACATCGACTGTCAGACGATCTGAAAATCCGGAAATTCAGGGGCTCCATCGAAACTGCCCAATAATGGGGGAGAGGTGGGACCCGGAAATTAACTTCTGTTAGTAGCCAGTAAAAATACTCATTGAAAAATACAGGAAATTGCAAACCACGGCTAATGGAAAGCGCTCTGCCAGCAGTTTGCTTACCTGGATATGGGGTATGGCTGTATGGTATCGCTGTTTGTCTACAGAGTAGATTTCCAAGTATATTCGATTGGCGCTTGTGTATCTTTGTTTGCACCTGTATGCATCTCGTACTGTACGATACCATGGCCGAGCTAGTGGTGGGCAGTGTTCGGCTATACCCCACCGTACCCACTACCCCAGCCAATTGTAACCATTCGGTGCCTGACCCGGGCCCAGACCGTTGCTATTAGCCAATCAAAAACTGGTCAGGGGTTTCATTTCCACACCCCACCCCTGATTAATTTGGTAATACGCTGTATTGTGATTCGTTTTGTTTCTTTCTGCTCCTTTTCTTTCTGGCTTTTCCTCTCTTTTTCTTCTCTTTTTTTCCCTTCTTTTCCCTCCGGTTTGCTCTCGAGTTCGCGTCCTCTTGTTGTTTTCTCTTCTCTTGTCGTTCCTTATTAAGGTCTACTGTTGACCACCGCTTCACTCGTTCAGCGGGCATTCTTTCTTTGCATTTGCGAACTCATCTTCTATCCTTATACTATGAGGGCTACTCTTTTGGCTACGGCCGCCATCGCCGGTACTGCCGTTGCGGATGGCGTCCACATGCACCGTCGCGGTCACGAAGCGGCGCACCAGCGTCGGGCTCTTCAGAACCCTGCGCCTTCGTCCGTTGCTTCGTCCGTTGCGGGGGAGACTTGCGGGTGCAGCACCGAGGTCATCACCTACTACGGCTCTCCTACCTGTAAGCACTCTTGACACAGTGGGTTAATGCAGAATAGAAACTAATGAAGCAGTGATCCCCCTGCCGGAGACCACCTCGACTCCCTCTCCCTCTCCCTCCTCCGTGGCTCCCGTCACCTCTAGCAGCGTCGTCCCTCCTGCTGATTTGACCACCACCCTGGAGTCGACCAGCTACACCACCGTGACCGTCGTCACCACTACTCCTTTGCCCTCGTCTTCGCCCGCCCCCGAGCCGGAGCCGGAGACTTCCTCTGTTCCCGCTGAGACCCCTGAGACTCCGGTCGAGACTCCGGTCGAGACCCCCGTTGAGACCCCCTCTCAGGCTCCCTCTCAACCTCCCGCGGAGGCTCCCTCCTCGTCGACCGAGACCCCCGTGGTTGAGAGCTCGACCTGGGTCCCCCAGACCTCGTCGTCGGTCATCCCCAGCCCCGTTGCTCCGGTCACTACCCCCAGCAGCGTGGCCCCTGCTACCACCAGCACTGCCGTCGTGGAGCTGCCCACCCCTGATATCACCAGCTTCACTTCCACTGGTGTCTACACCATCCCCGCCAAGACCATCACCGTGACCGACTCGACCACTGTCTGCGGCGCCGCCAGCACTGAGCTCCCCAGCGGTACCCACACCATTGGTGGTGTTACCACAGTCGTTGAGACTGCGACCACCGTCACCTGCCCCTACGCCACCGTCAAGCCCACCGGCTCGACCACCACCAGCGTGATTGAGACCACCACCTACGTCTGCCCCTCTGCCGGTACCTACACCATTGCGCCCATCACCACGTATGTGCCCACCAACACCGCCGTGGTCTTCCCTACCCCGGCCACCTACACCCCCGGTACCTACACCAAGCCTGACCGCACCATGACCATCACCAACACTGACTACACCTACGTCTGCCCCGAGGAGAGCACCACCAGCGTCTCCTCCGCTGTGAGCACCCCTGTCGTCAGCACCACTCCCGCTGTCAGCACCCCCGCCGCTTCTACCACCTCGGCCGTCCCTTCGTCCTCGTCCAGCTCTTCCACTCCCATCCCCAGCGCCGTCAACGGCCAGATGGGTATGACCTACTCTCCCTACGCCAACGACGGTAACTGCCAGGACGAGGCGACTGTTCTCAAGAACGTTGGTGAGATCGCCCAGAAGGGTTTCTCCCACCTCCGTCTCTACGCCACTGACTGCAACGGTCTCGAGTACGTCGGCAAGGCTGCCAGACAGCACGGCCTCAAGATGATCATCGGTGTCTACATCGACGGCAGTGGTCTCTCGAAGGCCCAGGAACAGGTCACCGCCATCACCAAGTGGGCTCAGTGGGACCTCGTCACCCTGATCGTCGTCGGTAACGAGTCCATCCAGAGCGGCTACGTCGAGGTTGGCGCTCTTGCCGGCTTCATCACCACCGCCAAGCAGTCCTTCAAGTCGGCCGGTTTCACCGGTGACGTGACCACCTCCGAGTCCATCAACATCTGGGAGCAGGAGGGTGCGTCGCTCTGCTCGGCCATTGATGTCGTCGGTGCCAACATCCACCCCTTCTTCAACGCCCAGACCACCGCCGACCAGGCCGGTAAGTTCGCCAAGTCCGAGGTCAAGATCCTTGAGGGCATTTGCACCGGCAAGGAAGTCATCATCCTCGAGACCGGCTGGCCCAACGGTGGTCAGGCCAACGGTGCTGCTGTCCCCGGTAAGGAGCAGCAGGCCACCGCCATCAAGTCGCTGGTCGAGGAAGTCGGTAGCCAATCCGTCTTCTTCTCCTTTGCCAACGACCTGTGGAAGGATGCTGGTGAGTTCGATGTCGAGCGCTACTGGGGCTGCATCGAGAACTTCAACTAGAGCGAGCATGCTTTGATTCAGAATCAACAATAGCTTTTGTGTACAGGAGGCTTTGGAGTTTTTAACATTATTTTCGATATCTATATTTGATTTTGGCTTCCTACCTTCCTTCTTCCTGTCGTCCTTGTGTATATGTGGAACCAACGGCAGTTAACTCTTTTTTTCATACATATTTTTTTGTGTCCTTTCCTTTCCTTGTAGGTGCCGAGTTCGCGGTTTTCTTTGTTTGCTGTTAGTACTAGTTTCGATATATGATAATTCGACGGAGCTATGATGGTTTGCTAATGCATGTTGCCGTAAACCCGTACATTCACTTCAATCACTTAGATAAAGACGACTTTATGTTCTCTTTCTCCTTCTGCCCCTCTTCTTTTTTCTTCTTCATCCTTGTTGCCTTCGCTATAATCTTATACAACCCTACTATATACTCGCTCTATTCAAACGCATCTTCTATGATATATCATATTCCTCCATCAACAGCCATCCACCCATCCCAGACGACGTAAAAAACGCCTCTAATACCGACGTCGGCGTCAAAAACCTGCAACCGGTTCATCATGCTCCTAAAGCGATGCTCCAGACATCTGACACCCCACCGTCACAAAGCATCTTGGACTATGAACAGCTGCTATATATCTATTTTTTATATTTCAAAAGACACATGGAGAAGCTCGAGGGTAATCTTTATACCCTCTATAGCTCCACACCACAGCTTGCGTTATGGATGATCGCATCGCATCGTCTTCCACGCGCTTCCATACCCAACTTATTCATGGCAACAAGTGCCATAAACAACATGAAAGCCAAGAACATTACAGGCACAACCAGCAAAGCGCTTATCATATGCTGTGCTCTGTTTGTTTTTTGGTTTGATCCATTGGATTGGTCCCGGTTGAATATTACGGAGGGGAAAATCGAAGTCAGATGTCTGAGTGGAGAGTTAATGATGGTTAGAGGAAGCGTCTGCGCTGATATATACATATCAGGAGATGTATGGAAGAGCTTGAGGGGAACTGTAATATCTTTTCTGGTAGTACCCCACTGACCTTGAGACAAAGGAACGGTAACATCCGGGTTCCATGCTAGCGTGTCCAGATCTTGTCTTGCCGCTACCAATACAGAGTAGTTGAGGGCGAGAACCCGGCTAGAAATGAACGGATCTGCTGGTAACAGGGAATACCATTCAAAAACCGAGCAAAGTGTCCGGCTGATTGAGCATAGAGTCGACAATACCAGACATGCGCTGTCGATATTGCTTGCTTTATGCAGGAAACTGCCCGAAATTCGAACATCACCCGTCCCTATGAACCATTTGGACTTGTACGATGATGAGAGGAGAGGACTTGAGCGTTGGCATAGTTCATCCTCCGCCAGAATGAGTATAACTGCCATACTCCGACATACTAATTAGTATATACAGCCCTGGCTGACATCTAGCAGCAATCAGTTCTTGATCTCAAATTAGCTCTCTGTCCATCGGTATACTGATCGGCTTGGAAGGCGCTATGCAAGGAGGTCCTCAATCAACCAAGACCAGCTACCTCGCTGTTCGAGGAAAAAACTTTGATTAACGGAAGGACTATATATACCCAGATCCACAGCACGATTACTGGAATGCGCTGCGCCAGAAGACTTTCAATACTCTCGTCCTAGCAGACTAGCTCCTCTCATATGGGAATTATGATGTGTCTGATGATTTCTGCTCTTACACGAAGCTGCCACAGCCCAGCAGCGATTCGCAATCTCAATTTTTGGCATTTATGACAAAAACTTCTACGAAGTGGAGATGGACACCGGAACAGGGAAGTGACACCTCGGCAGAAATGCTATATATACTCATTTCATGCCGTTTTCATACTGGCTCGAACAATATCAACGTTCCTTTATATTAGCTTACTGGAACTATACAAGGACATGAAAAGAAGCGTCATACGGTATAAGTATAACCGGGTTCCGCATCCCTGCTAATAGGTATGCACACCCACAATTATAGTCAAAAAAAACTCGCCTGAAACGTGAATTTTGTGTATAGCGTTGATACGTGCTGAATCATGAGATTCAATTTACATGCCAAGCACTGTACCAATTCCGCTAAATGGTAAAAAAGAAAAAAAAAAAAAAAAAAAAAAGTAAAACTTCTGAATCAAGAAATCAAATACGGGACTCGCTTTTCCGTCAATCTATCAGAAACAAGTGGGCTATAAACAACCTATATCGTGCAAAGTACACAAATGGTGGCATGGACTAAGCAATGTCTACGAGGCGATTAATCAGATGAACCACCTCGCTGTCTGCTTGGGTATTCTAGTGTCATAATTGATCTAGCAATGCGCTGGGAAAGAAGTTTTTGACTGTGATTTAACTAGCAGCAAAGCGTGCCTGAGAACCGCCCATCTAGGGCTAATGATGTGTCTTCGACAGAACCTGCCTGGACCTAATGAGGAAGTACGACTGCCCAGTCCAAGTACTCTAAAATATAAAGCGGATCGTGGTATGGGCGTATGACCAGCAAGAGCTTGCAAGAGCTTGCAACTGTCTACCAACAAGTCAAAAAGCATGTGTTGACGCGGAGGGCCTGCTTTTGATTACATCATTGATCTGCGAAGGTGGTCTCATTGTATAAGAGATGCACGCTGGATTTGGCAATGTCGTACTCGAAACATCACCATGGGCGAGTGATCTGAACATCGCTCGGAAAAGCTGCTGCTCATTGGCTCCAGGTAATACGCTACTTTCACCAGACTCTCACACCTGGTTCTTGTACTCAAAGCATCGAGAATACCGTTCACCTAATCTTTGATCGAACCGACATACGCATTACATGGAAGGAATGCTACGCGCACGGTACTTGCTGTACCAGATTGATGATATGCCAGTATCCATGGCAATGGCACCTTACCAGTACTGCCGCTACCTTACTCCGGGGACGCATATGAGATATCTCTGTCGTTTGTCGAGTACACAAAAAAGTGGGCAGGTATCTAAGGATGACCCTGTCGCCAATGCTGGTCTCGCAAAGATGCAGACGTACGGCCCATGGAGCACAAGAAAGTGTCGTGACATTGAAGACTTTGTGTGTTTCTTGCCACTTAAATACCCTCCATGGGACAAAGGGTCCGCTGAATAACGGGTGCCAGACAACCTTTTTGGGTCATCGGATACCCAGACCAGTTTCACTGAGCATGTTGTAAAGGAACCTGCCAAAGCAAAACAAACAGGTCAGGCAGAAAGAAAGACTGCCACAGAGGTATTGACAGCATCAGAGATACAGCCTCTGCTATATGTCCACAGACGGCGAATTTAAGCCCATTGTTTTTGTTGTCATACTGCTTCGATCTTGAGCTTTTATATATAGTGGATATAATGATGTTTAACGACTTTCCTCTGGCTAGGACTTGAAAATTGAGGACGATACATCTAGTGAGTCCAAAAGCGACCGAGTGAAAGGTGCTTCTTAGGGTTCCAGAGCGGTTTCTGCTGCATGGGGCATGCTGTTCATTCTGAAGCCCATTATGCTGGAAGCACTTCTTCAGTGACTAAATCACGTTATAGTAGGTAGCATGCAGCCATGATGCTTTGAAAGGGAATGATCCCACGGATTGGACAACAAATGCTGACCTTTGCAGAATGGACAATTCTTTGACATACCATCTCTGTGAACCGAACTTGAAAGTGAACCCAGAAGATGACCAAAGTTTTTCTGCAGCTAGCAACAGCCATCGCCCGGGTATTGTGTCTATGTCTGATGAGTTTCCGCTCACATCTCCATGGTCAACAGTGGCGGAATGAAGCGCAGGCACAGCTCCCAATCTGGAAGTCGAGTTTTGATGACATTCAGTCTCCAGTCTCCGAATTCAAAACGCACTTATCCTAGCCCCAAGTCCACCACATCCGAGTATCTGCCGCCGTCGTCATCCTCAGCCGAATCCCGTACAATTTACTCCTATATTGACATGCAGCCTTTCTGTTGCATTCTTGTATACAAATGCCACCAGAAAAAAGCCAAGACAGAAGGACAGACTTAGAACCTCAAAGGAATATTGATAGACGAAGGAACATTGAAGGTGGCCTTGTGAGTCCAAAGGCAAGGAAACATAGGGTGGTGTGGTCGCGGAAACAAGTCCAACATCACGGAATCAAGTATAATTGACGTCCAACGTATATTGGTTGGTAGGTTAGTGGTTTAGCTACCCTTAGATTAATGTTCAAACCTGGTTACTGATTGATGCCGATAATTCTTCAAGACTGTACACCTCACGAAGAGTGCGTTCGACAGAACATCAGCGTCGAGCTTGAAACATTCAAGCCAAAACGCGGCACTAGATGGAAAAGAATGGCAGTGATCCATATTTCATCCCAATGGCAATGGGTTGACAGCGCAAGAAAATCCAATTATAAGTCAAGCGAGAATGAGTTGATATCAAACTCGCTCTGCGGGCAAATTCCCAGACAGGAACAAAGACTCGGGGATATATGCCTTTATCTGTATCAAATGTATTGACTCCACAGCTCATAATTACGCTCTGGATGTCAGAGATACAGTTTAGTCAAAAAAATTAGGGTGAGTAGGCACTCTGGAACCGCGAAACCACGGCTAATGTAAATAGCTCTTATAGCTAAATAAATAAAATAGAGGATGCGCAAGCCAGCTGCATAAAGCTTGATCTGAGAATCCGTATGAGTTTCCAGGGTCCAGCTTATTTTGCAGCAAAGTTCTAAAAAGCGGATCATTGCATATTCACTGACAGTCAAGGATACCAAAGACTGCAGAGCACCGTGGCAGTTTCGATCCAGGTATGGCAATTATGCAGGGAGACTTTTTGAACTATTGTAAAGTGTGGAAACTGGAGAATGAAGGCCTTTACCACGCACCATCGCCGCGCTGAACGATGCGTCTTCATCTAAGGCCTGATAGCCTTGGCTTACTAGTGAACACCCCAGGAGACTCTTCAACTCTTGTTTACCGACCCCAGAGCTGACGGAATGAGGTCATTTGTCCTAGAATTAAAGATATTATGTCTGTCTCGGAGTCTACACAAGGCGGCGAATCCGAGTGAATTTGCCTATTTTTCGGCCGTGATGTCCTATGAGTGTGAGTCGCGCTCAGTCACTCTCCATTAATGCGGGTCACCAGCAAAAATTCATTCGAATTTCCTGGACGGAAGATTTTTGTGTCCACTGAGAGGTTTGAGCTCACAAAGGCCTTTCTGGCCTAGGCTGGTTTATTAACCAAGTTGAAACATGACAGCAAATTGATTCTGTTTCCCACAAATCTCAAGGATTCCCAAGACGTGCCATGAACAGACTTTACATGCATGTTAGCACTCATAGAGTGCAAAAGGTGTCTGTGTTGGTATTCCGAACCAAGCCGATCCCTGAAATTCGATGACTTTTGAATCAGGGGACTGCGGCCAGACCTAAAACAATAAGCATGGAGGCTTCGATGAGGATGAAATTTATCGCAAGAGGTCCAGAATCTCTTGAACAGCACCCCAAGTCGTTCAGACTGCCGTAACTACAATTGCGGGCACGCCAGCGGGCACACTCAGAAAGAATATAACGAGCCCATAACTATACAGCAAGCGTTATGTTGCGAACAATGAATAGTTGTCAAAAATATTCTATAACACCATGTCATGATGATGCATTTCCAGGAACGACATCTCACGCTGGTTAAACGCCACGAAAACCCCCAGGATATCACTACACTTCAAGACCTTTTTGATCATCGATGAAGATGCAAGAGACCCAGGCGCAGTCACAAGGTTATCAAAGCTGCATAGATATGTTGGGTAAATGACAACCAGGCCCGCCAGGTGCCGTGAAAAGAACCGAGGTCATTGAGAGAATATGTTGTGACGGCAGTCCACTCCCCAGAGGGCTTTAACAACTGTACTATGCATAAGGTACTTATATGTGCTCACCACCAATCCACTACCGCACAAAAAGACTGAATCAGTACTGATGGAATAGCAATCAACTACGAGCGTATGACCGTGTTTTTCTCTTGATCTCGATAAAGAGCATCCTCGATGTGATCTCTTTACGGCCTGTCTCCCGAATGTGACGTGAGAGACGCGTGATCGATAAAGGCTTCTGTCCAAGTAATGTTTATTTGCTTGAGGATGACTGAGCCATATCCAGAAGCCTATAATGTTTCGTTAAGCTACGAAACCCAAAATTTGTTACCGATGTGCGCAGATCCGTTTCCACACCAGCAAACATAAAACGAGCTATTGATCATCCATCTGGTGCCTATTAATACTATAATGCAGTTTAAAGTTCCGGGGAAGACAATACTCGAGACAACGAATCACAATCAACCGTGAAGCTTCGATGATCGTGGTTATGCAATGTATAAATGGCTGATTAACTGGTACAAATCGAGTATAAAGGGAACGAAATCATCGCTTTTTGGTGACTTTTAGATTGTGCCAGGCATTATCGACTCTGGCTTGAGACATTAATATATCCTTCTGCATAATTCGGCTTTGAGGCCAAGCTTAGTATCGCTAGTGTAATTGAGTTATCACGGACTATTGGTCAAAATGGCATATCCCCAGATTCTGGGAAGAATCCACAGAACAAAGCCTTATTAAGCAAGATTAGAGATCAACTGTAATACATAATGGGTCATCATTGTTGGTGCCATCGAATCGGCCAAACTCATTATAGACTAAGGATTAATATTACTCGGGAGTATCAGCTTAATATATACAACGAATGGAACTGGAAAGGAAAGAGCACGGACGAGTACTACTGGTAGATGACTAGTCAATATGAAGAGAGTTCTCTGCTATACTTGCGGCATCAATTGGCCACTAACCCAATTGTATTTATATTGAGTAGACCCTGGCGTATAGCGTCCGAACCACGCAGTGTCAAACCAGACGATATTTATTCATTTCCTAACAGTAAACACAGGCCGCACCTCAAACCTGCGCCTCCCGTACCCTACAAGCTTCTCACCCACCCCATTGCTAGCTTCTTCAATGAGCTTGCATAAACCTTTGTCGCCCAAATCCTCCCTATTCGCCCACTTGAACTCCCCATGGTCATTATTCCAGAAGAGCTTCACTCCCAGTGCACTACTCTCAATATCCCACCTTCGCTGCAACCTCATGTCGTCATCTTCACCGTAATCTTCAGACTGCATATCCAAATTCGGCTGCGCATCGACAATAATAAATACCTTCCGAACACGAGCATACCAATCAGAAATCTCAGCTAGAGAGTTATCCTCACCCCTCAACACAGCCTCAGACACAGCAACCCGCGTAAACGCCGGACCGGGACAATTTATATTCTTTTCTATAAGATCCAGCTCGAAATGTCGATCGAACGGCTCGCGGAGGAATTCATCCCATTTCCCAAGTGGAACATATGGCGTATCAATCATAGGATCAAACGCGCGAACAAACACAGCACACACTCTCTTCTTATCAAAACGTATTGTAAGACCCTTTTTGTGAACCCATGCTAAGGCGAAACCGCGGACTTCACGGTTAACGTGGAAGAGCGGTACTTCGAATTCAACATCGTCTAGTAACTTGTGGCGGAATTCGAAGTTCAGGTTTAAGAGGGGGTTCTCGAAGTCGTAGTCTGGGTCGGATTCCGTTAGGAGGCGGGGGGACCAGCAGCCTTTTTTGTAGAAGTAGAGGGGTTGGCCGATTTTGTCGGGGAGGGCATCTTGTCAGATTTGGTGGCGGAGTTCGGCGGGGAGGAAAGAGAACACAGATGCCATGATTTCGGATACCCGACCAACGTATTCGGGATAAGGTTTGGATATATGGAGTAATCTCCATGGAAGACGAATGAGAGAGATGTGTCATTTGCTTTGAATTACTCAGTGAATTCACTGCTGTATATTGGCGATGCAGTTTTACTAGAGAAGAGTGCTTATACAGTGAGTTCAGCCAGCATAAGCACTAGTCTGTAGAATGTGATAGATCTTCAGTAACGGGGCTATCAGTATCACCAGCACTGACGTTTGTAATAGCTGATATGTCAGTTAATCTCGCCCGCATAACATACGCACGTAAAGAGCGATCCCAGAGCCTCAAAAGGCTGCAGAAAACGCTGCATTAGAAGTATAAGCCCGGAACATTTAATCCACATCAGCATTGGGGATGGCTCATGCCATTACACTACAATACCACCCTCATAGCGCATAATGGCAGTACAGAAAGAGCGAAGCAACGAAGAATTCTACAGATGAATATGCTTAAAGAGCCTCATTGTCACGGAACGCGCGTGGATGATGTAGGGCATGGTTGACATCTAGGGCTGTTAACCAAGCCTGCCAGTGGATAGCCCAAAACCTCAGAATGAGAAGCTGTCTCGCTCTTCCCTTTCTCATGCTGCTATACCAGTGAATAAATTGATCCTCGACAACATAAAAATACGGTCTCACAACAAGTTCTAGGCCAGAAAGAAGGGTCTATTATCTTGGGCTCGAGTACTCAGAAGGTCGAGATCAAGGGCCAGGCTGCTAGTAATAATAATAACGAAGCGCAACAACTCGCTAACCGGCATATTCGGTCTCATTAGGGTGACTGGGTTGTAAGTATCCTCCCACTGTTGATTGATGGGGGTTCCTTTGCAGATGTATTTAGCGAGTCTGGGACAAGGGCTTGCCGACATGCCGATACGGCTTGGAGTCGTGGGCGGTGCAAGATGGCAATGCAATGGAGGTTTATGGTAGCTGTATGAAGTTCTCCACTGCTGGAGTTTAAGCTCGGCCGACTATCAGCGGGTTCCTGTCTTTAGCGCTTCAAAATCAACATTTCCGCAAGGAAAAGACGTCATTGTATCATGATAAACAACTATTGAATGCGTCCTTGGACGATGTAGATAAGAACGAAGGGCGTGGCAAATACCAACAAGTACGGCAATGCGCAGACATTAATATTCCTTGAGAGTATTAACTAAATACAACGAATGAGATTCGCCAGTAGACACCCGCACACGCATTTTACTGATTCACAGACCAACCGACCGGCCGCAAATAACTATTTATTTCCTTTTCATAATGGCCAAGTCTGCGCGCAACCCACGTATGTATGTACTGTACTCCATCCCTCTTGTCCACTTGTCCAATCCGTCAGATCGCAGGCGAGATAGTCTAGTAAGAAGAGCGGCAGTGCTGTTGGTCACTCATCAGCTTCGTGTTCATTTATTTATCTCGTTTATGCCATTTACGGAGCCACTTACGCTGCTTTCATCACAGACGAGAGGAGTACAGCAGGTGCTGCCGTGGGCGTCGGCGATGGTGAGGTTAGTGCAGTAGTCGCCGCCCTATAACACCCATTAGTGGTAAATCCTCCAAAGATATGTATGGATTCGAGATTGTGGGATAACGTACGGCTCGGCAAGACGCCTGGCCCATGTTGAAGCCGGGCAGGGCGACCGCGACGGTGGCGGTAGCAATGACGGTCAGGGCGGCGAGGAATTGCATCGTGATGATTTGTTCTGGATAATTCTTCGGAAAAGACAGACGAAGATAGATCTGGTTGTTGGAAAGATGTGTCAGTCAGCGCAGGGACGAAAAGAACAAGGGATGGTATGGAGGGACACGCAGTGGACCGGCCGTCAATGTCAAAGATGAAATGAAATGTCTCTATTCGATTGAAAACGTACCTGAAAGGAATGAATTGAGGCACGAGGCAGAAGGAACGTGGAATTATTGAAGAAGAGAAGGGAAAAAAGAGAAGAGGAAGAGAAGGATTGAAGAAGATAGGAGGAAGTTCTGATAACGGGTATTTTTGGAAACTGATCGACAGGAGGTGATTGGTTGGTGCCTGGATTTCCGAATCGGGATAGTATCAACATAAGAGGCTCGCTTAAAATACAATACAATACATATGAGATGTTTGTTATAAACGATAGGAAAGACAGCCGCCTGGTATCACGCAAGTAATTCTAATATCCAACGCCAATTCTAAGTGGGTGTTAGAAAATTCCTAGCCATTTTGGCCGATGGTCATCTGTTCGGGTTAGCAGAGTCAGCGTATGATTCTGGACTGACACTGACAGCTTGACACACGTACCCGCTCGTTTCTTCCCCTTCAAAGGCCCCTCGTCTACATCGAACCCGTCCGCCGCACGGATCGTGGATACGCGCTGTTTCGCTCGGATATCGCCCTGATCGGCCGCGCGCACATACCAAGCGTTGGCTTCGAATGGGTCCCGCTCACAGCCTAAGCCCATTTCTGTGAAGAATCCCACGGCGTATTGTGCTTTTGGTAGCTCTGCAGATGTCAGTGACATGTTCCATCCATGGTTCCATGGAAAATGTACCTAAGTCCGCCGCTTGCTTGGCCCATTCATATGCTTCATTCGCGTCCTGTTCCAAGATCGGCTCCGCTCCGACCAAGTACCAAGCACATAGAGCCATCATGGATAGCGGATGTCCCTGCTCAGCAGCACATGTGTAGTAATGGATACTTAACTGCGGATCTCGTGGACAGTGCAGTTTCCCATGCTCATACGCGTCGCCAAGTCGATAACTAGCCTCTGCATGGCCCAATTCAGCGGATCTGGTGAATAGCTGTGCGGCATATGAGGCGTCTGGGAAGACATCATTGCCATATCCGCTCTCATGAAGTAATCCTAGCTCATAGGGTGCAGAATTGTACTGCATGTCAGACGATTCGCTGGCTCGTTTCATCCACTTGATTCCCTCGCGGTATCGCTTCCGTCCTAGTCCCATGTCCCCTGCCAGACAAGCTTGTGCCATCCGTAACATCGCGCCGGGATGGTTTTTTGATGCTGCTTGTCGGTAAAATTGTGCTGCGCGCGTAGCTTCGACTCGTGTACCCCACCCGAACTCATAGCAGAGGGCTGCACGATAACACGCCTCAACATGGCCATGTTTGCTAGCTGCAACAAAGAGCGGAAATGCGCTGTCGTAGTCCTCTGCCCTCTTGCTAAACAGGCCGGAGGCGTATCCGTCACCAAGATAATACTGCGCATGTGGATGACTGCGGTCGGATAGGCGTCGCAGGATCGACTTTGCTGCTTTTCGCAAATTATCCGGTGTCATCTCAGTAGCCTCTGTGGACTGTTTCTGAATAGAATCGAGGAGAAAGAGCGCAAACTCGTACTGCACGGTGGCGTTCTCCGTCTTCTTTACGTTTGCAAGGTACATTTCAAACGTTTGCTTTTGACGGAACAGGGATGCCTTGTCTCCGTCTGAGGGCCGGAGATGCGCATTCCCTGGATTGACTGCGGGACTGGACTGTGAGTATCCTTTGAGCCATGAGAGTCGGAAACCGGGTGAAGCTGTAGAGAGCCGTGAAAATGAAAACGCGCGATAGTCTTTGGGCGAGTGTCGAACTCGTTCTGATCCGGATGAGAAGCTATCGCCCAGCGCGACGCTGTCCAGACTGTCGCTTACGACAGACCATGAACAGCTGCTGGATGCAAATGAATTTCTGTGGGGGGCGTCTTCGAGTTGCGCATTCCAAGGTATTGGTTTGCGAGGGACATAGCAGCTTCTAGGCCGCTCAACGTGTTCCATGGTTCTGTTCAAATAAGAATATGGCAATGAGAACAAATCAGCACGATGCGATGGCTCCAAGACAAAAGCAAGATATCAACTTGGTCACATGGAGGGTATTCGATGACAATTGTGCAACACCTACAATGCACCCCCAGGCGTCAAAGATGCGGACAGTATGATAATATAGAAGCCTGACAAAAGTATCGTTGCTAGCAGTGAATAAAGAGCAGACAATCCCGAGCAAACCGAAGCGAATCAGCCGCAGAACAGCTGTTTGCTTGCCTACCTGGCCATCCAGTTGTCCAGGTCCAATTAATCAACTTGACATCGTGTTCCGGGGCCCCCCTTCTGAACTTTAACCATGTGCCTGCATTGGCTATTGTCATCGTATCCTGGGGATTAGTATATGGTGCTGATGACGGCTTTCTTCGTTGTACATGCCTGTCATTATTCACCGACAAAGGAATGGCGCAGATTACTGCCAGTTGTCTGCCTGAAATAGCATTGCTGACGTCTCGTATTAACTCCCCTTTCTGCTCCGAATTCTTTGGGGTTTCTACATATTAGGCATGAACATATTGCTCCTTGATGTTGAGAAGTACCCCAAATGCAACTGTATGATACCAATCCGTACTGTATGGTAAGAGTGAATAAAGATCGGACGGTACTTCCCCGCTTTACCCGATCCAGCCAAGTTCCAGGTCCATTAATTATGGGGCAGTGGGTCTATTGCCCCTCGCGACGGATATGATGTCAGGTGACAAACACACTATTCCCAATTAGGCATAATTGGTCCGTGGTGCGATCTGTTTTGGCCAGGTCTGCTCGTCTTTCTATTTGGGCCAGAGCTGTCGCACTGTTGGCTGTGTCTGGTGCTGACTGAATATCCAGAGTTGAAGGGATCGTCCCAACATTACGAATGCGATGCACGACTGGTCACGATTGAACGAACGCCTATCCATGAATAACAACAAACTGTCTACGACCCTCGCATCGCCGTTCATGCTACACATTCCAGCATAATGCCCTTACCACAACGCCCGGGAAATATTTCTCCCCGGCGCGACGACCGTGCAGTCTATAGAGACCCTTCGCGAAGACGACGGCGCCGGGATAGCGAGACTGAAGGCGACAGCGACACCTACCACCAATCTACTCCCTCCCATAGACATCGTCGTTACCACTATGGCAGTTCTCACAGATCAGAGCCTTCCCGAGATGTCGACGAAGAGAGAAACATGCCTGGTGCGGACACACGCCACAGAAGAAACCTGGTCAAACCAGAGCGCAGTCGTATCGACCCCAGCCATCCGACTTACTACTACCAACAGCACTCCCAGAATATGCCTGTCAATCCATCGACGACGGGAAACGAGCCTCTTCCCGATGACGGCTCGGATAGTGTACACAGTGCGGAGGATCAACCGACAAAGATTAGGAAACCGATCGAACGACGACAACGCAAGAGACGACGGGCATCCCGCAAAGTGTCAAAGCAGGCTGAGATAGAGGAAAAGAAACGACAGGATGCTATGGAGCAGGTCCGGCCGCCCAGTCCTTGGACGGCTTACTGTGCACTTATCACGTTCTGGGCGCCAGATTTTGTTCTAGAATGTTTTGGAATGCCGCAAAAGGCGCAACGGAGTGCTTGGCGGGAAAAGATGGGTCTGATTTCTATTATCCTCATGATTGCGGCATTTGTTGGTTTCCTCACGTTCGGATTCACGGCTACGGTCTGTGGGACGCCGCCACTCCGTCTGAAAATCAACCAGATCAACACCAACTACATGATCTTCCAGGGATCTGCCTATGATCTCACCAAGTTCGAGCATCCAGCTGCTGCTGGCATCCCTGACAATACGAATCTTCTATACGACCTGCCTCACAAGTATGGCGGTCAAGATGGGAGTTTCTTCTTCCAGGAAGTCAATGGTGCCTGCAAGGGTCTTATAACTTTGGCTGAAGGGTCGGATGTGCCGTCCAATAGTGATGGGGATGTGGCTTGGTATTTTCCCTGTACAGCCTTTAACCAAGACGGTTCGTCTGAGCTCAACCAGACAGAATCGTATTATGCTGGTTGGGCCTGCCATACGTCAGGCACGGCTAGGAATCAATTCTGGAGTATGAAGAGTGAAGGGGATGTGTATTATACGTGGGAGGACACCAAGAATACCAGTCGGAACTTGGCTGTCTATTCCGGCAATGTGTTAGATCTCGATCTTCTCCGATGGATGAACGGTTCGCAAGTCCAATACCCATCTAAATTCGAAGAACTTCGCACCAATTCCGATGTTCGCGGCGTTGACTTAACGTACTACCTGCAAAATGGCCAGGATAAGCAGATAGGGAAGTGTCTCTCCCAAATCATCAAAGTCGGCAGTATCGATACGGATACGGTTGGATGTATCGCGTCCAAAGTTGTCCTCTACGTCTCTCTGGTTTTCATTCTCTCAATCGTCATCGTGAAGTTCGCATTTGCGCTTCTCTTCCAGTGGTTCCTGGCACCTCGTTTTGCCGCCCAAAGAACAAGCATGGGCTCCGATTCTAAGACACGGAATCAACAGATTGAAGATTGGTCAAATGATATCTATCGTCCGGGACCGCGTCTTGCAGACCCCCTGTCCGATCGGCCCAGCAAGAGGGCTAGCTTTCTACCGACCACCTCGCGATTCTCAAGTCCCTACACCGGCAGCAGTGCCGGCAAGCAACGAGTTCCGTATGTCACCATGGCCAGTCAAAATTCCACTTCACGGCTTATGCCACCCGCAGCTGCATCCGCGGATCTATATAACAGTCCCAAAGGCAGCATCGGCGGTACAGGAACCGACAAGGCCACAGAAGCAGATACCGCAGGAGGACCAGGAGGAATCATCCATTCAGAAGTAGTCCCTCAACCACCGCCAGAATGGCAGCCATATGGGTTCCCCTTAGCACATGCTTTATGCTTAGTGACATGTTACTCTGAAGGAGAGGATGGAATCAGAACTACGCTTGACTCAGTCGCCATGACTGATTACCCCAACAGCCACAAGACAATGGTCGTCATTTGCGATGGGATGATCAAGGGTAAGGGTGAAGATTACTCAACTCCGGAGATTGTCCTCCGCATGATGAAGGATCCTATTGTTCCTTTTGATTCAGTAAAGTCGTTCTCCTACGTGGCTGTCGCGACGGGTTCAAAGCGACATAACATGGCCAAGGTTTACGCGGGCTTTTACGACTATGGTCAATCATCAGTCGTACCACCAGACAAACAGCAGCGCGTCCCGATGATGATCATTGTTAAGACCGGCACGCGGGCAGAGTCCAAAGCTGCCAAGCCAGGAAATCGGGGCAAGCGGGATAGTCAGATTATCCTGATGGCATGCCTGCAGAAAGTCATGTTTGATGAACGCATGACGGAGCTGGAGTTTGAAATGTTCAACGGCCTCTGGAATGTGACTGGTATACCGCCTGATTTCTACGAGGTCGTTCTCATGGTGGATGCAGATACCAAGGTGTTCCCGGACAGTCTGACGCATATGATCTCTGCGATGGTGAAAGACCCCGAAGTAATGGGTCTCTGCGGCGAGACGAAAATCGCAAACAAAACAGCAAGCTGGGTCACGATGATCCAAGTCTTTGAGTACTTCATCTCCCACCACCAGTCCAAATCCTTCGAGTCTGTCTTCGGTGGTGTTACCTGTCTTCCTGGCTGTTTCTCAATGTACCGCATCAAAGCACCAAAAGGAGGACAAAACTACTGGGTTCCTATCCTCGCTAACCCAGACGTCGTCGAGCACTACTCTGAAAACGTAGTCGATACACTACACAAAAAGAACCTCCTCCTTCTAGGCGAAGATCGGTACCTTTCAACCCTGATGCTGAAGACGTTTCCCAAACGCAAACAAGTCTTCGTCCCGCAGGCTGTTTGCAAAACCGTCGTCCCTGAAAAATTCCGTGTATTATTGTCCCAGCGCCGTCGCTGGATTAACAGTACCGTCCACAACCTCTTCGAACTCATGCTCGTGCGCGACCTGTGCGGTACGTTCTGCTTCAGCATGCAGTTCGTCGTCTTCATCGAGTTGGTCGGCACACTCGTCCTTCCCGCCGCTATTGCCTTCACCTTCTACGTCGTCATCTCGTCGATCATCAACAAGCCTGTGCAGGTAATTCCACTCGTCCTGCTCGCACTGATTTTAGGTTTGCCCGGTGTTTTGATTATCGTGACCGCACACCGATTGGTATACGTCCTGTGGATGTTTATCTACCTTCTCTCCCTGCCCATATGGAACTTTGTTTTGCCGACATACGCGTACTGGAAGTTTGATGACTTCAGTTGGGGTGATACGAGAAAGACAGCGGGCGAGGAGAAGAAGGGACATGATGTTGAGGGAGAGTTTGATAGTACGAAGATTACGATGAAGAGGTGGAGGGATTTTGAGAGAGGTATGTTTCCTTCTTTTTCTTTTGCGTGTTTACGGGGTTTGTACTAACTGATGCAGATCGACGTCTCCAACTTCAAGCTGGAAAGGTCCAGCACGGGTATTCCTATGGACATGGGAATTACGATTGATGTTATTATGGAATGTGTTACGACTGATTGATTGATTTAATGTAATGTCTGCCATTTAATGGGAGGTTTCTGTTTTCGTGTTTTGTATATTTCTTGACCTATGATCCGAGCCCAATGTACACTTATGATCAATCACATCTCACGTGGGATAGAACCAATGCATTGTCATCTACACTGTCCGCACTACTATCCACTCAGACCTCGTTCATAACAAATGGCCATTCTGCAGTGAGGGCAGTGGGGTGCCTTCAGCCTCACTTGCCTTGAGATGCAGCATTCCCTTCAAAATTCCGACACCTGTCAGTCATAGCCCACTTCGAGCCCAACAAAGTTCACAAAACGTGGTCAACTGCGAATCGCTGACGTGACAGCCCGAGATATGTACATATATTCCCTGTTTTCCTGCATAGAGGGAAAGAGACCGATCACTGCGCTATTCTGGCATGTCTCAACAAGAAGATTGGGGAGCTGTTTCCTCTTCTTCTTTACCATTTTCTTCTTTTGTCTCGTCTCGGAATCATTTTCCTTCTTTTACTAGGGATACTCGTATTCACCCCGCTGCGCCGTCATGTGACTTTCTAGTCATCGCCGCAGGTGATCATCACCATCACCGTCCTCACCATCTTCACTCTCACCACCGCAACACCTCGAGTAATAATATTTACGACAGCACCCATGGCGACGACATGACTCCGCAGGATGCTTTCGACCATCCCCGGCCCCATCCCCGCCCCCATCCCAACCTACATTCTCTCTCCGCATTCACCGCCGTCTCGCAATACCCCTACGCTATCTCCTCGGACTCGCAATCGCAACCTGTGTCCGAGGTCGTCAACGCCGCCGCCGTGATCAATCGCGACCCGTTACCGCCATCTGATCCCGGAAATCCGGTGAATACAAATACAGATAACAGCGCAGAAACAGAACCCGAAACAGACGAAGTACCCCTCCGCTCGCGCCGCCACAACTCCGAAAACCCCTTCGCCATAGGCTATGGCTACGGACAGGGCCGTCACGGCAGTGGTCGCCATCGCTGGATGATCATGACGGCTGAAGACGGGCGCGGGAGCGAAGTCGAGATTGAGTCGCCGTTTGGGGATGTAAGATCTGTTTCACCGGTGGGAATACTTAGAGAGGAGGATAGGGGCGTGGAGGGAGCTGGGTTTATGGCACCGGATCCGTTTGATCCTGCTGGTCATCTGCGGGGGGCCAGGGCCGGTTATGGATATGATGATGGTTATGATGATGCTACCCCAGGGAGTGATTTTTCTGGGCCAAGGCCTGCGGGGCCAGGGATGCGTGGTTTTGACGATGAGGGGGTTGGGCTGATGCGCGTGGCACAGATGTTTGATGGGGGTGATTTTGAGGGGGGGACGCAGAGAGGGGGAGGGAGAGATATGGATTCGCGGTATAGAATGGACTTTTCGGGGGAGGGGGAGGCTGATGAGGATGGGCTCGAGGAGAATGAGGATGGGGACGACGGCCAGGGCGGGGAGGAGATTGTTATCGGTGGTGGTGGAACGGGAATGCTCAATGTTGGCGCGCACAATATGGCGATGTTTGATAATGAGTTCCCGGTGACTAGTATGTTTCCACTCTCTATGACAAAAAGAAAAGAAACTGACAAGTGCAAAGCGTACGAGCGAAATTTCACTGTCGACCAGTTCGTCCAACAATGGGTTTGCCAGTCACACGCACAAATCGGAAGCGACCAACTTTTCATCGCACCTCAGCGCAGTTCAATCATCCTCAGCGCAAATCGTCCAGAAAAAGTCGTCCGTCCCGCCGGTGATGACAGGGTGGACTTTTTCGACCTTCAGCGGATCCCCTGGTGGGAGACGTTGAGGGCTAAGCGCGCAGATGCACGCACGCAGCGCGATCTGTGGTATCGTCCGTACATGAACTTGCCGCACACGCCACATGAAACGGCCAAGAGGATACGGCCGAATGAGTTCTACTTTCGCGAAAAGGCCATGTACAGCAAGTATCGGGCGTCGATTGAGCATTTCCAGCTACGCAATTTGATGTCCGTCCCAGCGTATAACACGGTGCATTTTGCTAGCGAGTGGCGGCTTTATTCCTGGATTCCGGCGTACGACGACTTAACCTGTCTGATGGACCTATCACGCCCGACAACATGGGAAAACAGCGTCTTCCATAGCCCCGTCAAGATCTCCACAATGAAAACCGCCCACGGCGTCTCAATCGTAGGCGGCTTTGCCGGTGAGTACGCCATCCGCGCCGAAGGCGACACCACACCCACAACCCTCATCCCCGGCACAACAACCCCAGCGTCCACGCCCAGCACCCATGGTTTCGTCACCCGCGACCCCAATGGCATAACCAACCATATCGACATAATCCCGCACCGCACCTCCCGCAACCCAATAGGCATCTTCGCCTCCAACGACAACCACCTCCGTACCCTCGACATCGAAACCGACACCTTCACCTCCGACTACGACCTTTCCTGCGCCGTAAACTGCACCTCCACCTCACCTGATGGTCGCCTCCGCGTGGTTGTAGGCGACTCCCCAGACGCTCTCATCATCGAAGCAGACACTGGTCGCCCGGTCCAGCCCCTCCGCGGCCATCGCGACTACGGCTTTGCATGCGCCTGGTCACCCGACATGCTCCACGTTGCGACAGGAAACCAAGACAAAACAACCATTATCTGGGACGCGCGCATGTGGAAACCCCTCACCATGCTCTCCTCTGACATCTCCGGCTACCGCAGCTTGCGCTATTCCCCTGTCGGCGGCGGGCCCCGTACACTACTCATGACCGAACCCGCTGACAGAATCGCCATCGTGGACGCGCAAACGTACACATCCCGCCAGGTACATGATTTCTTCGGCGAAATTGCCGGCGCGGATTTCAGCCCCGACGGCGGGGAAATTTGGGTTGCTAATTCTGATGATGTGTATGGTGGGTTTATGGGGTTTGAGAGGAGAGCCTGGGGGAAGGGGGTTGAGGCTGGGGAAGAGGAGTTGGGTGATGATGGACGATGTGTTGTGGGGGGTGCGAGGGAGAGGAGGATGAGGTTCTTGGGGAGTTTGAGTTGGGAGGAGTATGAGATGTTGTTAGTTTAGGCTTTTCTCTACTATTCCTTGGTTTCTCTCGCCTTTTGTGTATTGTTGTTTGTTTTGTCCGGTGCATTGCTATTGCATTGGGTTGGGACATTGTTCTGTTTCTGTGTTTGAGATTCTTTTTGTATTTTTTCGGCTACTTACTGTACAGTCAGGGTGGTGTTTTGCTTATCTTTTATACCTGCATAGCGTATGATACCATTGCGTTTCATCTTCATCATTCAATTCATCCAACATGTATCAAACATAGATATAGCTATGTACTTTAAAAGGAACATTCAAGTCAAGCTGTACACAATGAAAATGGGATCATAACTTCGTCAACGCCATCACATGAACTTGCTCGCCAAGCTCAACAAGCCACTAGCACCACCAGAACTGCTAGGGCCACCGGTGCCCTGCGAGCCGCTGCCGTTGCTCTTCATGTACATCTTAAGAGCCATCTCAGCAGCCGAGTTGACGGCAGATTGCTTGTCGCCGCTCTGCACGTTTATTAGTATCATTTCAACCAACCTCGGAAGTTATGGGGGGAACATACAGCCTGACCACCAGAGTTCTTCTTCTCCCACAAATCACCAGCCTGCGACATGGCAATACCAATCAACTTATTTTTATCCATACCACCCGAGCTCGATCCTGATCCCGAACCCGAGTCACTCGAAGTAAACATCTTCAACGCCTGCATGGCAGCGCCCATACCAACGGAGTTCGAGTCGTGCTTGCGGTCATCAGAGCCACCGCTGCCGTAGAGCGACTGGTGCGCGGAAACCATTTCGTTATCGTTGATCTCGTCATTCTTGTAGTCCTTCTTCTTCTTTTGGTCTTTGATGAAAGACAGGGCGCTGCTGAACAGGCTGCTGTCGCCCGAGCCGCCGGAGGATTGAGCGTGCGAGAGGGCAGGGTTAAAGTCGTCGTCCGAGTCGGAGTCGTGGCGGCCGTGGCCCTGAGACGAGCCTCCATAACCGCCGGAGCTGCCGTGAGAAGGACCTCCGTGGCTACCGGAGCTACCCCCGTAGGAAGGGCCGCCGTAGGAGTCACCACCGCCGTAGCCGCTGGACTGAGGGGGGCCGCCATAGCCACCAGAGCTACCGCCACCGTAGGAGTCACCACCGCCATAGCCGCCGGACTGAGGAGGACCGCCGTAGCCGCCAGAGCTGCCATGAGGGGGACCACCGTGACCACCGTGACCACCGGAGCTACCACCATACGAGGGGCCTCCGTACGAGCCACCACCCCCGTATCCGCTCGACTGAGGAGGACCGTCGTAGCCACCAGAGCTTCCGCCGCCATAGGAGCTACCGCCGCCATAAGAGCTACCGCCGCCGTGCGAGGGACGACCACCACCACCGCCGTAGTAGTCGTCGGAGGCGCCGCCGCCGCCGTTGTAACCGTATCCGCTCATGTTGTTATATGGGAGTATATGTGAAATAAAATGGAATTGAGATGGATGAAAAGAAAAGAGAGGACAAGATGAAATGAGATGAGAAGATGAAAGAGGAAGAGGGTGAGACTCAGGAGTATCTATTTATGATGGAATCGATGGAGGGGCGTCACGGGTGGGGTATTGCTGAGCCACAGATCTGAGGGGGGTATAGCCACATCGTGTTACCAGCCACAGTAGGTCACTTCCGATCTGGGTTAGTGCGGGATTTTAATAGAAACTTAATCCCGCGGTTATGACGTAGGTGTACAGGTACAGGAGAGTGCATGTGCTGTACTTCGGAGTAACAGCTGAGAAAGAAAACGCGTACTGAGCCAATCTAGCCATCGCCAAGCAATGAAGCGGCATTGGCTCTTCTCATGAAGCGATATCGGTTGTAGGTGAACATGAGAAGGTTCATTGCCAAGAGAATCACTTGGATCTGGCCAGAATCTTCAGGAAAAGTTCTTTGGTCTGCTCCATATTCTCCATAACTCGCAGCCGGTTCAGCCAGTCAATGTAGTTGGAAAGCATCTGATCGACAATGAAATAAAATCTCCGCCCATCTCCTTCACTGTCGGAAGCGTTTCCTCGGATGAAAAATAGTCATTGATATACTGTCGGCGCCGGAATACCTGTGAAATCCGTGTGATCTGGGATCTTCGTCGGGGAAATGTCAACAGCAGAAAATTGAAGTCTCGTCGACCCGGGAGAAGGTATATGACTATGAGAATAATGTCCGCTGGGATGGTTAGATGTTGCTAGTGCTCGATCTGGATGGGGCATAGGGGAATGTCTGAGTCTTGCTCTTTCGTGTTTCTCGTCGAATCCTTTTCGGGTGACGAAGCAAGTCACGAAGTTCCGGATGTTGAGAGGATCTCGAGGAAGACAGCACCCCTCGGAAGGATGTTGTCCGTTCTCATGGGTTTTGAAATACTCTTTTGATCTGTGATAAAACCTGTCTAATTGAACCCAATGTTCCGGGTAATCATCAGCAAGCAAGTTGTTGGGCTCGAACTTATTCCGCTTCTCTTGATGGCATAGAGCCCTGGCAAAGAGGTCAAGATGCTCCTCAATAAGGTCCACGTCCAGAACCCATGTCATCAGCACCAAGCACCGTTCGTGCATAGAATAGGCTTTATGGCTCAGCCGGTTGGCGTTAATCCTGGGCATACCAGCGCACACTCTTATGAACCTAATTTTCGGCCTCAATATTAACCCATCAGGGTCCTTTAGGACCCCAAGGGGACTTTCATAACCCTAGCCACTGTGAATGATGACCCCGGAGAGCTAAAATCCGCATTTTTATTTCGGACATTCGGATACTGATGATTTCTCGTCAGTTCAATCCATAATTCATCTGTAGATATATACCCACTTGCGTGGAAGACACAGTTCCTTATCCATGATGTCTTGAAGTACATTTTTCTAATCACCTCGTTCCGAGAATATCTTGCTCGTACCCGCAAGCTGGTTTTGGCGGAGCTCTTGTTGGACATGGCCGCACAGAAGGCATAGAGGCGACCATTCCATTCTGGCAGTCGTTTTGATCTGGAGATGTTTTTCTATGCAGCTTATTTATAGCAAATTACGAGGTGTCATAATGACCAGCATACTTTTGGAGATATGATTACAAAACCCTAAAATGAGAGGGAAAGAAAGAAAGAAAGAACAAGAACAAGAAACAGAGAAGAAAAGAAATAGAAAGTACCGCTAATACTCGTAATTTTCATCATCCGAATCATCAGGTTTCTTTTCATAATCGCCGTCGTGATCATCTTCGTACACTTGATCGTATATTTGGTTCAGTATGCCTTAGACAGTCCCTCCTGGTGCAGAGGGGAAACCTGGCGCAGCATCCAACCGCAATGGCCTGTAGACAGGATTTTGTTCCAGTGCCTTCTTCCACCGGTAGACTTGACCTCTGCGAAAATGTAACCCCCCATCTGCTCGGGCTCTGTGTTTCAAACGCCATCCTGGTTGTCATATTCTTCCCCTTTGCATAGCACGATCAGGATTACCCGATTCTTCCTGTTGTGCCTGGCCTCGATCCGCATTCGGTGGTATACGGCGAGGTCCGAAAGTCCCAGCTCGTTCTGCTCCTCGAAGTGCGCAACAAATCGACACCTGAGGAGGATTGAATCGCTCGTCTAAGATGCCCATCCACACCCCAGTAGCTTTGTCTTCCGGGATTTTGGCTTTTAGGTCATTGATGCCTCCCGCGATCCCAGGTACCCGGGTACCTCGTAGTACTATATTGCCTCATGTGTTGGTCCGTAATCCATTGTCCAAACCGACTTACCTCAAGCGTAATACCTGCCACACTAGGTTGGAGAGTGGACGATATGGTGATCGGTGTGTACTGGAATTATCCGATACCAGGTACTTCATAAGGGGAGGTCCCTAGGTTGCTCACCCACTATCCAAGAATTTTTGCTTCCGTATTCTTCTTCTTCAAGTCCCTGGTGTCGCTTCCGATACCAGGTACCTCGTAGCACTATAATAAGCTAGTCGATGACCCGTCGTTTATAAGTTCAACGAACTCACGGTGGCTCGGTCATCTCTCGATACGGAGGCAAAAGGGGGAGGCGTTCGCTTGTCTACCAAGGCTGTGGTCCAAGCTTTACAATGTTTCAAAATGCTTTGCCCTGGTACAAATTGCATTCCAAGAATCGTCACCGTGTTCAGACAATGCGACTCTCAAATCCTGCCCCTTTGACATGTACTATCTTTGTCAGGCGGCTGTCCCTTTTATACACAGATCGCTCTATTCAACAGTATACTGCTAGGTCTGAGAGTCCCAGATCGCCTTTAGGGCGCATAACGTATCGAAGTCTTGGGGGAACAGCATCCTTGGGATGCTGTTCCATATACTAGCTACTTTCCCCTCTGCGTTCTGTCTGATCTGTGATGTCGTCATGGATTTCCCGTACCTTGTAGCACCGCAACGTTGTAGATAGATGAGCAGGAAATTTTCAAGCATATTTGAGCCGGTTTGCACTTGTTAGAAGTCATTGGGTTAAAGTTGCATAATGAGGATAGTCACCCACACACCTGTAACGGTTGTCTTTTGTTTTTCTTTTCCTTGAGAGTTAGATGTCGTCTTGTATGCTGTCTGCCTCACAGTTTCATAATGGCGCCAGTATATGGCGAGATTCCAGTAGATTATTATTACGAGCTGACTTATTTAAGAATGGTACCTTGTCCAGTGACATCTCGGGGTAGCGCGAGTTTGGCAAGGTGAGTGAGGGAAAAAGAAGACAAAGTCAGCATACGGTTCACTTACTTCAGATATCTCATAAAATGGAATTTGATAATTGGCACAGGGACTAGTTTGTCGGTCTTTCTTACGGATGTTCTTGAAGGCCTATTGCTGACATATAGTCCTTCGAGTATAATTCGTATAAATTCGCTCGATGCGTCTCTCACAATTTTCAAGCCATGTATCAGTGAATGGTACTGCCAATGCGGCAGCTTTTGCCCTACAAGATACATTCTCAAGGGACGTCAGCTGATGATGTTAAAATCGTGACCCAGTCGGGTCAACGGATGTCACAAGCTATTAATAGCTGTATACATCTCACCAGCGTAACACCCTGACTTCACTGTAGGTACTTCGCCCCCGCGAGATTTATGCGGAACCCATCAGTCTGGTATTCTGTTTCTGGAACGAAGTTTCCGCCTCGCGTTATGATCGGATGCACAAAATCTCTCAACGCAACATATTCCAACATTGGTCGAGCCTTTGAAATGGCTAGTAAGTTGCGCACCGTAGCCTTTCATGTCACATATGTGAAGCCTTTCAATTTTTAACGTAGAGGACCGGTTCAACTTCCCAGTGGGCCAGTTGGCCAGTGGGCGAAACCTGATGACGAGGTATAACAGCTTGGTTGTCAATTTAATTTCTTTCCATCTCATATGCCCAAATAAATAAGACATATAGCAGACTGGAAACCTATAAAAAGAACGGAGGGGCAACCCAGCTTCAACACTCGGTGGTCAACGCATCTCATCCATCACCGCCCAACAGGAATGCAACTGGAGCAAGCCACATGGTCACACATCACACATCGACGCTGGACTTTCGGACCATCGTGACATTGGCACTTGGATCCTTGTGAGCAATGTGTCTCTATTCAAACTAATACGAATAATACTCACACAGAAGTACATATAGTTCTTCCCCCACTGTATCAAGTTTCTAGTCTTTGATGACGATTCCTGATAATGAACAGGAAGATCTCTGTAATCATGTTTCTCTGAAGATTTTGATGCGTTTTGCTCGGCACCAATCGTGTCGGTATCGTCGAGAAGGTCCTGTCCTTCTGTGGGGGCCCGCTGTTGGTCGTAAGATTCAGATGGCATGGCATCCTTTTTCTTCATACCGACAAATTTATCACACGGTGCAGGCTTCCGAATCAGTATAGACCTTTGGTACAGGCTGTCAATACTGTCTACCAGGCTTCTGTACATAGACCGGGCCTCATTTGTAGGCTTCTCATCTTCAGTCTCACTGCCGGAAGCTTCGCCTGGCAATGTCTCCTCCAAGACCAGTTGTAAATCTTCAAGGACTCGCTGGAGCCTGTCCAATTGTCGGATCACCTGTCTCTTGATGTGTGACGCATCCCGCAGCCGGTATTCCAGGGAATATTGATCTTCCTGAAGCGCATCAGTAGTAGTCACCCAAACTTGTAATCGCCCCAGCTCGTCCTGCCAGGCAAAAACCGGCACTTCAGTCTCGTGCCATTCCAGACATGTAGAAGATTGGAGATTTTTGAACAGATCCAGGTAGGTTGCAACTTTTGATGATATTGTGGAATTCATTGACGCAAATTAATACCTCTCAGGTACTCTGAGACAACGAGAAAAAGGAAATATTAAATGGCAAAGAAGCCGAAGAGGACTAAGGCATGCGGCAAGGCTGGGGAAAGCGGTCTTACTGTGCGGCTGTAGAACCCCGCAATAACCACAGAACAACTGGGTGGGAAGCCTTCTTTCTTGACATTCTGTCTCATTCAAAACGAGAAATCTATTGGTGATGATTACTGGTATTGAAGCTGCTGGCCTGGTCCTCGCTTTGCTTCCTTTGATGCTCAATCAGATAGACAATTATGTCCAGGGTCTGCAGACAATGAAGTCGTTTCGAACTAGGAGATACCGAGAGCATCTAGAGAGCTGCGCGGCAATGCTTGGTGGTCAACAAGCAATCCTAATCAACACTATAGGGCTTGCATTGGGTGATGTTGTCCCCGCAGAGAAGCTTTGTGATCTTATGCGCGGTCCTGAGGGCAGACCTTCGAATGATCCTAAATTGGATGATGCTCTACGCAGTAGACTCGGGCATAGTTACAATGCCTTTGCTGCCATGATGAGTGAGGCGGCGAAGATATTGGAAGAGCTTTCTAGCAAGTTGGAAATGGAAGCCACAGATCCTGCTGTTGTAGGTTTTCATTCTGTTCCTTGATCGTTACGCAGCCAACCATTAATTGCTCAGATACCTTGGGAAGAGCTTCACGTGGTATTGCGAGAGACTCGAAAAGTTAAACATTTATTCTCCAAGAGCATCTAGAATGACTTATTCAACAAATTGAACACAGCGAACAGCATTTTGAAAACACTGGCCGACCAGTCAATCGACCCTCGTCAGCCCATCCAAGGCTCCCTGAAATCTGCCCTGGGGCACAAAAAGGCAAGAATAGTGGCGAATAGTGTTCACAGAGCGCTAGCTTGCGGTAAATGCTGGGGATGCTCATGCCAAGACAAACACCGTATTCGATTTATACTGGATTCAAAAAGTGGCCCAAACGACGAATCGTGCAGGCTTGCTATAGAAAACGCGGTCGTTAACGATCCAGTGGAGACATTATACATCCAGCAAGAGATAGAAATCGAGTCTTCGAATTTGGCAAAACCGGTACCCGCGCCAGCCGTGGCTCAAAAACAGTAAATTGAACTCGCCGCTCCTTCTTTCGAGCGTCGACTGTGCACTGAGCCAAGTCACGCTGTTTTACCTACTCAAGCTCCCAATTTGTGCTCTACACTTTCTGCAATGGAGATGACAGAAGGGCGGCGAGAGCTTGTCGCGTTCCTTCAAGATAAAAAGTACCGTCATTACATGTACAGTGCGAGGAAAAATTTTGGAAGTCTACAGTCGCAAACTCTGGAGGAAGTCATCTCATCATCGCCATTGTTTCCCTGGATTGCCCCCAGGGAAGGTGGGCTTGTATTGAACAGACGAGACCGTCTCCACCTCGCAGTCAAACTTGCATGCAGTGTACTCCAGTTTCATGGAAGCTGGCTCAGTGCAAACTGGAGCAGCCGCGATATTATGTTTTCCAGAGGGACAATGGAGCCTAAGGAATCGCTTCGTCAACCGTTTTTGTTGTGGAATGTCTCAAGACCTCCGGAAGCGATGGCCAGCAGTACACTCTCCTCAGTCATTCGGAACGAAGCCCTCTTCCCTCTGGGATTGGCTCTCATTGAGCTATCACTATGTCGTACGATTACTACTCTGCGGGTTCCTGAAGATGAGAATCCTGACGAAGAAGTAGTACTTCTGAAGGTTGCCAATCGCTGCCTCGACCATGTTTTCTTGGAGAGTGGCACGAGATATGGTTGTGTGGTCCAGCAGTGCTTGTCCTGGTCTCATACTCGTGAGACTAATATGAATAATGAGGAATTTCAAGACACAGTTTTCCGGCATATTATTTCACCTTTGCTAGATGACGTGGAGGACTTCGAAGGACGATCAAGGAATGTGCGCTAGGTATGTGCTCACAGTAATTGAACGCGTGACTCAACATGGACTTGCAATGGGTTTTAAAGTTTGCCTTTGGATTATAATATTGACTGTTCAAGGTCTTTGGGACCTTAATTTATCAGCCACCGTAAGAAGTTATATCAAATCTTGAGTATTCGATTCACACAAGTTAGATTAGCAACATGGAAGAGTATCATATCCCTCACAAATCTGTTCTCGAGAGTCCATTACTTAGTGTAGTTTCAATGCATGAGGCGATGCAACATCCTTGTATAAGACCATGCGCTGGTCCTACTAAACGAATGCGCCCAAAGGGGATATCAGCATTATATGCCTGCCTTATGTATAGTCATAATTAGAGCGGTTTGTGCGCAAGCTAGGAGACCTGATTGGTGGATAAAAATGGACAACGTTCCAGCTTCATATTAGCCATATACGGTGGTCAACATCGCATACGACTACATCCCAGATATTCGAAGCTGACTACTTCCCAACTCATTCAAGATGTCTTCCAACCCCTCGCCCCCAAGCAATGTCTCCACCATCGCCACTCTCCTCAGAGCCACCCCACCCCCCAAGATCGTCGCGCTCGTCGGCGCCGGCATCTCAACGGCAGCCAACGTGCCTGACTTCCGCTCCGTACAAACAGGCCTCTACGCCAAACTTGCACCCCTCAAACTCCCCTACCCCGAGGCAATTTTCGACATAAACTTCTTCAAGCACACCCCCGAGCCATTCTACGCAATTGCCCGCGCCCGCAAACCCCGCAACCTGCGGCCCACACTCACACATGCGTTCCTAGCCCTTCTCGCGAAGAAGAACCTACTTCACTTCATATTTACGCAAAATATCGATGGATTAGAAGAAGATGCTGGTGTTCCAGCAAGTCATATTCTCGCTGCGCACGGGAATTGGAAGTCGCAGCGGTGCTATCGGTGTAAGAAGGTATATCCGGACGAGTTGATGGAGAACGCGATTGAGACGGGCGAGGTCCCGTACTGTCTTGATGAGGGGTGTAGGGGTGTGGTTAAGCCAGATGTGGTTTTTTTTGGGCAAGATTTGCCTAAGAAATTTGAGGAGAAAGAGAAAACGAAGTTGCCGGAGGCGGATATCATGCTTGTGCTTGGGACTTCGTTGAAGGTTGCGCCTTGTTCAAGACTACCAAGGAGTGTGAGGGAGGGTGTTCCAAGAGTTTTGGTTAATTTGGAGTCTGCCGGGGATATTGGAAACAGGGATGGGGATGTTGTTGCTTTAGGACAGTGTGATGAAGTGATTAGGGCGTTAAACGAGGAGCTGGGGTGGGCGGAGGAATTGGATAGTTTGTGGCAGGAGGCCATTGCTGCTAAGGGGCGCTATAAGGATAAGCACGGAGAGCAGCCAAGTCTGGATGAGTTGATTGCGAGATGCGCTGAGAAGATCGGGCCAAAGCCTGTGACTGATGGTCATCGGCGGATGCTAGAAGAGCATCTTGATGCTAAGTATGCAGGAATCTTACCTGGTAAGGTTTGAGATGGGAGTGGACAAGCGAGAGTCCCATCTGAGCATTTCTGGTAGTGTATATCTCTATGTACTCGATAAAAGAGAGGAAATATGTTATCCCCAACGCACGTGATATTCCACGCCCTAGGCCTCGTACAACAAACCACCCATGGTTCAGGATATTGGGACCCAAGTATCTGTACAAGGGCCTTTTGGTTCTAGATCTACGTATATTGATATGTCACTGCAACATTATGCTTTCTTTTATTAACAACGGCTCGATAATCATGTACAGGGTTTGAAGACACTGAAGTCGTCGAACTGTAGTCATAGCCTTCGACTCATTCGAAGGCATGGTGCTTTCCAGATATGAGTTACGCACCATAAGTTGAGATCCAAGCTGACTGCGCTCAAAGCTTAGATCGCTTCTGGATAGCCTCAGTATTCCTCAAAGCAGCCCGAGAATCCTCATTTAACTTCTTCCACATATTCTTGCGGCGATCATGTCCGTCGAGGAATGCCCTCACCCACTCGCGGCGAAATTTAGGCAGCTTGCGACCTTTACCCTCTTCTCCCTCGCCGGCTAGTCGTCTCACTGTCTCAAAGTAGTCTTCAAAATCCGGGAAAAGCAGTGTGAATTTCACGCCATCACCCCGAGCCTTCACGCGCTCTGCTTCCCATCTCCTCATCTCGTCCAGGGGTGGCAGAGTGGCCCGGCCGGCAAGCAGTCGTGCGGCAAGAACCGATTGCCATTCGAATACCTTGAATGTCAGACCAGCCGCGACGGCGCCGATAAACAAGAGTGTCGGATCTTTTTGCCAAACAACATGCTGGTACAGTTCGGGGACCCGGCTGTTGCGAACTGAAACTTGTGGTAGAAATGGCAGTGTCCAGCTGTAGCCTGTGCCGAAGATGATATGGTCAACGTCCGTGATGCTATTGCCGTCTACCAGGTGCACGGTCCTGTTCGAAACCCGTTCTATTGATGGATGATTCTGTATCTTTGGGTTGTTAAACGCTTCGTCGCCAAAGTACCCATTAGCACCATGTCCGATTGTAATTGCATGGACTGGAGCCTTTGCTACTTCCGCAAGATCGAATGCGATGTCGGCCGCTGAAACCGATGCCCCCACAACGACAACTCGCTAAATAGCAAGGTCGCATTAATTTAGTGATCATATGCGCAATTAGAAGCATAACTTACTTTGCCCGCAAACGCCGCTTGTCCACGGAAATGCTTACTGTGAAGCACGCTTCCCGGTCTCGCCTTCTCGAATTCTTCTAGGCCTTCTATTGAGGGTATGTATGGTACCCAGTAGTGCCCATTCGCCACGACAACGGCATCAAACCACTCCACCCACCAGTAGTCACTCTGCTTTCCATCCTCTCGGAGTATTACTTTCCACTCTGCTCCCACCTTCTCAACCCGCTCTACTGTAGTATTGTATGAAATCCAGTCACTGTAGCCCCTGCGCTCTACAAGCCCCTTTATATACCTCTGAACCACGTCCCACCTGCGGAAAGGGGTCTCAGGTCCGTGGCGCGATATAGAGAGCTCACTCCGCTCCTCCGGAATAGGTTCTTGGCTGAACTGCATGGGCAAGCAGTCGATATTTGTTTCCAGGTACGGGTAAACGGACGACTCAGAAAATCGAGGCTGGTCGGACTTCGGCGTCTGCGCGGGCAGTTTCTCAGGTATAAGTAATGGGGAATCAGCAGTTCTTGTGGCCAAAGATGCGAAATTAGAGAGTGTTGGAGGCTGGACCGAATCTCCAATCCTGATACCGCCATTTTTAGGCATTGTCAGCCATCTCGAGCCAATTCTAAAGGGGAACACAAAACACACCAGCAGCCTCCTGGAGCTTCGCGACGCTCAAACACACGGATAAGGCCGAAAGCCTTTTCTTGTGCCAGCGCGTCCACCGCAATGGCCCCTGCCGGGCCGGCGCCGATGACGGCTACCCGTTTAACGCGCACGCCAACCATAATTGATCCGATCGCTATTGGAAAAGCGCAATAAACTCGAATGTATTATCATGATATACATTTGTAGAAGTAATACTCCATACATGTAAATGAACTGTCTTAGCAAATCCCGGCGCTGTGGTGTTTATACCAGATCCCGGGTTGTGCCTTCATCACGCAATCTGATGCCATCCCGCAATACATAGGGCTTTCAGTGGTCACAGACAAAGCCAAGCAGATCTTCGTACTGTACAGCCCGCTTTATACTTGAAAATTCGCTTAATCTTAACAAAAACAGGTATCGAACTCACATTTCCTAGTTAATGCAAAAAATAATTAATTGTTAGGAGTGATAATAATAGGACATCCGGGAGCCAGAAACGGTTGCTGTAGTCTATACGTGCTAGATTCATCTATCTTTGCCTCTAGAGTCGCCGACATACCAACAAGTACTCTCTTCCAGCCAGTATGGATATTGAAATAAAAGATCAAAAGCAACACTTCAATGGCAGTTCCCCTGAGGACTTTACGCTGCCCGTGGCGCCTGAATGGGATCCACGCCTTGAAAGGAAGGCTCGCAGAAAGTAGGATTACTCACATGATAGAAAGGTTTCTACGCTGACATACCCTTCTCCCCAAGAGTTGACTTTTCTGTGCTGCCTCTGCTTTTCCTCGGTCTCTTTGCTTTCCAGCTGGATCGCATGAACATTGCGAGCGCGTTGACCGGTGGCTTCGCAACTGATATCAATGTCTCCCAGGCCACGATTAATTTGGGAAATCAGCTAATGTTCATGGGTATTGTGGTCTTCGAAATACCATGCAATATGGCCCTGCAACGAGTGCGTAATAGCTTGTTCCCTTACTAAAGAGGCTTTCTTGATTCTAATGGAAAACTTTCGCAGGTTGGTCCTCGTAAGTGGATCTCAGCCCAGGTCTTCATCTTCGGCCTACTCGCTACTATGCAAGTATTCATCCGAGATCGAGGGGCATTTCTTGCCACACGCCTGCTTCTAGGGTTGGCCGAGGCAGGCTATATTCCTGGAGCAGTTTATACTTTGTCGACGTGGTATACAAAACGAGAATTGCCCAAAAGGCTTGCCGTTTTCTTCTTCGGAATGTTTGGCGGCAACGCTGTGAGTCCTCTGCTGGCCTCTGGCATACTGAAACTCGACGGTCAGCGTGGTATTAAAGGGTGGCAGTGGCTCTTTCTAAGTACTTTTGCTCGCTCAATTTAATATAAACGCAAGGTTCTATTCTAATACATGATTCAAATAGTCGAAGGCCTCTTCACGATCTCCGTGTCGTTCGTCCTCCTATTACTCCTACCTGGATCTCCCGACCTTCCCAAGCCTCTACTTAATCCGGGACTCATCAAGTTTTCTGATTCTGAGAAGGACACTCTTCAGCAACGACTTGAATACTATGACGGCGAGAATCGCGGAGGCGCTCATGGCCTGCAAATTCCTTTAAGAATTATCTGGCGTACTGTGTCGCACTACCGTCGCTGGCCGCACTTTGTTTCTACATTCGTCGTCTTTTCGACATGGAGTCCCTTAACAACTTACACGCCGTCCATCATCATGTAAGTTTTGTGCATTGCCATTGGTAACAGATTATGGGTCCGGGGCAACGATACCATGGAGTCATAACTAACCACTAACCTACAGGTCCCTCGGCTTCGACAGAATTCCAGCCAACGCTCTAGCCGCAGTCGGTGCCTCCCTAGCCCTCGCCGTCGTGTTCTGTTTCGCTTCCATGGCCGATCGAATCAAGTTCCGAGGTGTCTCTGTGATCACTGCTCAAGTCCTCTACCTTGTCACCCTCATAGTGGCTCTTGAGGTCCAGCCTCATGTCGGCAAATGGTCACGGTGGGGACTTTGGACTGCTGTAAATAGTTTCGCGGTTGGGTATCATCCGATACATGTCTCTTGGGTTCAGATGAATTGTCGAGATCCGAGAGAGAGGAGTATCAGTATCGCGTAAGTTCTTTCACCCTTACATTGTGATGTTTTGGTCGCTAATGGAGAATCTTTACTAGTATGTGGGTTATGTCTGCAATTGCGGGTTTAATGGCCGGAGCGCAATACTTTCAAGTACAAGACAAACCACTGTAAGCCATGCCTATCCCTCCTCGTTGCGAATTTGCTTTTGTCTGACTTTAGCATTATCAAGCTATTCGATGGGTTTACGGACCATGATTATCATGGTATCGGTAGGAATTGCAAGTGCTCTGGTGCAGATCATTGTATACGTTGTACACAACAGACGCGTTGCTCAGGGCAAGCATCGGTCCAAGGATGGATTAGCACCTTTGGTATATATTCCATGAGCAAAGGGGGCTTGCATCATTTGATTAAAAAAATTTTTATATGGTCAATTGGATGAGCGTTGCATACGCATGAAGTGGATTTCAACATTAGGGTATTGTTGATATATAACCGCGTAGCTTAAAAAAAAAAAGCAAAAAGTCTAACTGCTTACGAAAGTTGACAAAGGATATTAAGCACTAATAAAACTGAGAAACCCACGCACAGCCCTCTCTAGCTCATCGTCATTCATAACCCGTATTCCCAAACGCTCATTCCAAGAAAGCTTCTTGAAATCCTTTCCGCCATAGCCCTCCTCATACATCATCACATAGTAATAATTGAGCATACCGGTCATGTCCCCTGCTTCCAACTGTCCCTTAGCCTTCTCCATCAACTCATCAACATTCACATCCGGGATTCTCCCATCTTCAACAGATCCAAAGTCAATATCCAGTATCTTCGACATCATCGCAGTTAACTTCCGCTCCGTGACAGCAGCGGAATGGATATACACTGCCTGGTTCGTCGTGTCTGCGAAATTTGCCGGGTCCAAAATGCGAACAATAGCATCAGCGATATCAGCTAAAGTAGAAGGCCCGATCTCATTGTCCCCACCGTTGTGGAAGATAGCCTGCTTGGTAATCGGGTTGGGACCCAATGCGCCAAACTTGATGGTCATATCGAGGAATGCACCATTGTTCAGCGAGGTCCAAGTCGTCGGTGCGGAAGTGTTGCTGATTTTTGAAGTGAGGTATTGACGAACTTTCACCTTTTCGGTTGCGACGGGGAGTTGGATGGCTAGAGGGGATTCCATGTTTGTGGTAAATTCTGAGGGGATGATGCGTTTCACGGATGCAGCGATGGCAGCGTCTATCCAGACCTTCTCGGTTTCAAAACTTGGTATACCGACAGCACTTCAGGAACAAGGTTACGAATTTGCACGGGTAGCCCAAATGATGGATGTAAAGACTCACCTGATTACAACATCCTGTCCATCAAAAATCTGAGTTAAGCCGGTCTCATCGCCGAGATCCGTCTTGACAACTCGTAGCCCGGCTGGAATCGGCTTCTGTGAGACTTTGCGCTGGACAGCAGTGACGCTGTATCCTGCGATAACTAAAGCAGTGGCTATGCGGCTTCCCAATAGGCCACTAGCCTGGTCAATTGTTAGTATATGATAATAGTTCGGACTTGGGCGTGCATACCCCGATGATTGCGATGTTTTTCACGGCAGCCATTTTCTTTGCAGATATGAGCTCAGTGTTGGTTCGAATACGTATAGAGAACAATCATGCATGGAGGCTACTTGCTTTTATAAGTTGTTGCTCTTTATGGCTTAGCATATATGTAGAAGTTTGGCTTTAAGACCAACCCCGAGCATGAGTAAACGTTCGCCACTCGGTCACTCGGCGTTGAGAACAACCCCGAACCTGCATAACATTCAAGATGGCTTATTGAAGACGAAGTAGATAAAAAATTCATATAATTCTGGTGAGAGACTCGAATATACAGAAAAGGGGAGACATGAAAAAATGCCGGACATACTCGCCCGGTATTATGACAGCCTATCACTCCAGATACATCACAGCAATGGCTCACAAAGCCATTCCATGCCAGATAGAGGTAATCCATACATTCCGGGAGAAAGAATTTCCGAATTAGATGCAGGTTCTCCTAATGGAGCACCTATAGAAGGACTACTCCCTGCAAGCTGGTTAAATGGCATCTTAGCCGCTCTTGACAGTGCTGCATGTTCCATCAAGCGTGATATAGGTTTCCGGAGCATAAGACTTGTTTGTGTATCATCATCCTCCCATTGTCGATACACCTCGGTAACCACTTCCCATGCGTGGTTGGTTTCTGGTGTGATGAGGCGAGTGCAGAGTTCTGAGAGAATGAATGCAATGGCATGCCATTGTTTGTAGCTCTTGCTGAGCCATGCCCATTGTGAGGTAGACTCGTTGGTGTGCAGTAAGTGGGCAAATTTAACAACCTCAATGGCCATGTTGAAAGCTTTGTCATCAGTTTCTTGGGACATGGCTGGTCCATCTTCTCCCATCGTTGATGTCTTGCAATGGGCTAATAACCATGATTTGGAGAGAGTAAGTCGGGCGATTGTTGCGTACATCCACTGGACCGGAATTTCCAGATCCAGATGTTTCAGGTATTGATTCTCAAGTCGGTATGCCAGTGATTTTACGAGGTTCTCTTGGTTGTTTCTTGACAGGTTGGCTCCGGTGAATTTATTCGGCCAATAGAGGCTCGCAATTATCTCACACTGGACAATACAGAGTGTGATGTCTGTACAACCAACTTTTTCAAGTGGCATCTCCGTTAAAGAAGGGTAAAGTACATCACAGTCGACATTGGAAGGGAGTCGTGTATCAAACATCCCAGGCTGAATCTGTGAATCTGTCCCCTGGTCTCCAGAGCACAGCATATCTAAGATGCATATATGCCACCACAATCGACGACGGATTTCCGTGTCAAAATAACTCAATCCCAAATGTTGCCCATCGCGATGGAGACCCTGTCCTTGGGCAACGCGGACTACCACAGCAGATGCGGCCCATACAAGCCTCGTGTTCCCTTTCCGGCGGAGACAGAGCAGGAACAGTACGGCTGCTTGTAGAACGTGAATGTCCTGGGATTTGATAAAGTTGGCTCTTGCCAAGGCTTGGTCAGTAGCTAATCTGTATTTTTGGATTTGTGTCTCACTATCCTCGCCTAGCACCTCGATGCACTGCTTCGGGCTCATGCTGACAATAGCGGCGTGGCATACTGAGAGTAGCAAAGCCTCACGGGCAGGATCTGGATTAATATTTTCAGATTCTTGACATAGCATTTCATCAACAGATGGTTTGTGAAGGATCGCTATCAACGGTGCAACATTGATTTGATAGACATGCCACAGCTCTTGAATACGCGAAGGATAGAGGTGGCTCCTTTGCAAAACATCAGGAGTCCGGTCGATTCCGAGGAAACCGACAAAGCGCAGGACAGAAGCATCTAGCTCGTCGAAATCCCCTTCAGAAGATGAATCACTACAAATGTCCTGTAATTCTCGAACCTACAACATTAACTTAAGGGCCATAATAAATCAAAAGGTCAAACACACCTTATCCCCAAGAACAGCAGACGCCTCATCACCCACATACCGACTCTTCCCCTCCTTTACTATCAATTTACCCTCATGGTTATCCGTACGGAACACATCCGAACATGAAGACACACTCGAGGGTAACCCATGATCACTTGCAGGGGACCCAGAACGAAGCCTCTCTACCTCCTCCAATTGCCTCAACCGCGCAACGACTTCAGAAATAGGCGGCCGCCTAAGTTTCCGAGGTGCCCGTTTAGGTCCCGGGAATACACATGGTTCTCCACATTTCACGCAACGGCCACACGGGTCATTTCTGTCGCAGCGGACTTTCCGGCGGTTGCACTGAATGCAGCTTCGGTTGTATGAGCTACTCCGGTTGGGAGATAATAGACTGGTTTGTGATTGGCTGGGTTGGTCCATCTTGTGACACAGCTGCACAGGTACATTCAATGGGACTGTTGGTGAAATTCGGCATTCTATGAGGAAGGTGATTAGTGACGTTGGTCCCGCTTCGGGGGTCGTTTTCAATCCCGAAATTGACACGTGATTCGCTTCCGTAATATAGCATCTTCTTATTGTGTGAGACAGATTGAGATTTTGATATGCAGTAGTAGTATTATAGCAGTAGTAATGATATGACATCAAAATAAAACAAAGGAAAATAATGTATAAGGGAATGACATGGCCCAAGCCTGTGACTATACAAGCGCCAGCGCTGAACTAGGAAAAGAATGAACGGAGGAAATGCCGGAGCCAAGGAGACCAGACGTGCCCTGTGCTGACGCCTTATGTCTCAGTGCTCATCTTGGCTAGAGTCCTCTGGGGATTTGTTATATCGCCAGTGGGAAAACGGCGTCAAGATCCATATATATCTCATCACGACCCATTCGTAATTAGCACCATCATAACAGTAGCATAACTATAGCCCCAAAACACATTAGCAACTATTCCTTCCAACACAGAAAAGCAAATATCAGATATACTAACATAGCACTCGCAGCAAGCACCTCAATGCTTCTCGCTTTCGTAAACCCTGACATCATCGATATCAAGACCATAACTGAGATCGCAGTAATAGCCACTCGCGCAGTGGGACTTGGCAGGAAGTTGCATACGAGCATGGGTAATAGAAGGGCGGTTGTCACTATTGCGGCCATTGATGCCCGGGCGACTCGTTTTGCGAGGAATATTGATGGGATGGAGACGTTGCCGTTGGGTGGTGTGTCTTGGGTAGTTTGTTTCTGCTGTTCTTTAAGCAGGCATCTCTTGATGCCGGGTGTAGTGGTGATCGCTGACTGACCTTGTAATAGGTTTTGAAGAACGGAATCAAAGCATCTTCCACGGACCGCTCAAGCCGTGACAACGGATCTTCATCCTCCGAACTAAACGTAAACAAATCCTTCCCTTGACCAAGATACCGACTCTCTTCTTTTGCTATACAACCATTCTCATCAACCCATTTCTTCAATCTTTCAACATCTCTTTTCCGAGCCTGCGTATAACTCGCAACCCGCGCACTTCTCTCAACAAGCTCATCTGCCATTGTCATTAGCACATACTAGCCAACACCTTCCATGAACAGGAAAAAACCAACCATATCCAGCCAACTCCCCCTCAATCTGCAACAGTACATTCTGCCTCTCCTGATTCCGATCTCTCCGTCTATTTTCCAAAAACACCTTACACTTCTCTGCCCGGTCAATCTTATCAAGTTTATTCTCAAGGACGGATAGCGAATCTTGTTTGGAGAGTAGTATTCTTGTGCGGAGGGTTGAGAAACGGCGGTAGATTTGATGGGTGTCGTCGGCTGCGATGTGTGCTGAGAGTCGGGGGTAGCCGGCGGGTTGGTCTTCGGGGGGTCGTTGGGGTACTGGGACTGGGAGGTGATTACTTTTGTGTTCGACTGTTTTGTAGGGGATAGGCCAGTCGGTATCGTGCTTACCGGCTTGTGCTTGTATCATTTGTTTCTCGATGTCGTCGCCGGGGGGGCTGCGACGGCCACGGGGGGATTTGGTTAAGGGTTGCATGTTTGTGGATTCTCTGATTATGCTTTCAAACTTCTAGTTGAATGCGAGATTTGTTTCAATTACACCGCGTCCTCTTATAAACGGCATTAGAGCCTCATTTCCAGATCCAGCCTTCCTGACGTGTCGGAACCCGCTGCATATAATGACGCTGCTCAGCCTGATGGGCACGTACTGATAGATCAGTGGACAACCGGTAAGGCCGAAAACAGGCATATTATTTGTTTGTATCAAGTTGTCTTGCAGCCCACGACAAGTTTGACTGCAAATCATGTTGGCTATGTTGGTGAGTTAGCTAACAGCTGTACATTGTGTTACAAAGGATTGAAGGATCAACTATTATTAAATAGCCTATCAGATCATGCAATGAGCAATTATATGCCTGTATTTTTAGATGGAATTATGATTGGTAAGATGTAGGGTTTGCTACGCCTGGCACGGTTGTCTAAGGCGCACTATCACTGCGAAGACAATTGAGCTCTAAAAGGAAAGGGGGGAAATAAAGTCTAGAAATCCGGTACATATGTACTGTATGTAAACTAAACTGAACAAAATAGATCTATCCAACCACTCATCCAAGCAGGGTATGCAGCTCAAGCAAACAGCAAAGCAAGAACACTCTAAGGGTACTAACAAAGCAACAAGAACGGCAAAAGATTGTAATGAAAGAAAGCCAAAGCGAAAAGAAAAGGGAAGAAAAGAAATCACCACTCATCGTCATCATCCTGCTTTCCCCTCATCGCACTCTGCCGTGCCCGCAATGCCTCTGCCAATCCACCTGCCAAACTGGCGTTCGTTGGCGTCGCTCGTCCACTGTTCGACTCCTGGTTCATGCTAACGGCGCTGTCTCGAGGTGCCGGCGGAGGTGCTGGTGCCGTCTTCCTCCCTGCCATGTTGGGTCTCTTAGCTGGCGGAGCTGGCGGTGCGGGCTTGGCCTTGGCTGCTGCTGCCGTGGCGGCTCCGTTCGGCGCTGGACTGGGAACCGCTCGGGGTGCGGCTGGTGGCGGGGGCGGGGGCGTCGGCTTGGGTGCCGGTGCGGCTTGCTCCTCCAGGTAGGCTTCAGGTGCCCAGCCTTGGACGGAGGTCGTCATGTTCATACAAAGCCACCATCCTATGTCTAGTTAGCAGACGTCTCACGTCTCCCAAGATAAATAAAGTTTGTAACATACCATTTCCTTCCCGGGACACCACCTGGACGATTTCACCTTGCCGGACAGACAGTTCGTTGGCCTGAACACTAGAGAAATCATACAAAGCCTTGGCCACGGGCTTCTTCGGTGCCGCTGCAGCCGCAGGCGGCGCGGGCGGAGGCGGTGGAGGAGCCCTCACAGAACCCGAAGAGCCGGTCCGGCTATGTGCAGTTGCAGCAGCTGCCACGGCGGACACGGACTGAGGAACGGGCTTATGTTGGACAGGCGCCGGTGCGGGGAAACTTGCTCCAGGCAAAGGTTGAGGCGCTGGCGCAGGTTTCGGTCGGGATGTCAGCTTGGATGGACCGCCTCCAGGACCTCCAGGACGAAGCAGCTTGCCGGTCGTAACAGGTCTGGCTGCCACCTGTTTCGGTCGTGGTGTTGGCTTGGAAACAGCATTGGCAGGCTCTCCCTGGCCTGTGTGGATTGTACCACTCTTGTACAAGTCATCTCTCACAACGGTTGAATCCTTGATGGCCTTGACTGTAGCAATTTTGCCGGGCTTCTTGTTGTACTCAACGCTAGAAATTGTCAGTTTGAAAATAATCAAATACACGCGCTAGGGGAGACATACTGGTCTGCTATCTTCAAGTTCAGCGACCCATGGAGAGCAGTGTTGAGGTGGGTGAAAAATTCCGTCTTAAAAGCGCAGTTCAGAAGAGGATCAGGTTCCTGCGGGCTGCCTACAAGAAGAGAGAACCAGTCGTCCTTAAGGTTTGAACAGCTGACGCTCTTGATTGCACCGACTGGGATCGTTCGCTCCGACGAGATCACCAATTGGTTATTGACGAGGTTTTGCGCGACAATGAACACATGTCGGTTTGTCTGTAAAAAAGATATAGAATTAGTAAAGATATGACCAGTATGATATTTAAAATACCTACCAAAACAAGCATCCTAGGAGCAGGCTTGCTGGATCGGCCAAATTTGGAAATTAAAACCTCACCACGGCATGAGAATAGGACATCCTCCGCTCCTACAGTTTTTGTTAGTCGTAATTCACTAAGAAATAGGAACAATGGCGCCTACCACTGATGCCAGCATTGCTGCGGATCATCTCTCCAGGACCGCCCTTGTTCGCCACTCCAAGATAATCACCCAGGAACCGACGAGAACCAAGCAGACTCATCCGTCGGCGTTCCTTGCGGTTCTGGAGGATCTTGTGGCCCTGATCACGAACCTTGATATACTCAAGGCCGCCAGTCATGCGACGCCAGAAACGCTGGATGCGGGTAGCACATTCTATGCGATACCGCAGATAGTTTCGCCAAGCACGCTGGATACGAATGGCCATGTTGTGCCAGTAACGGTCACGCATTGCTTCCAGGGCAAAGAGAGTCTCTGGGGTCTTGACAAACACCTTCGAGATACCCATCTGGTATTCCTCTGCGGGGATACTAGTGTCCTGTAAGATCTGGCGAGCTCCGGTTTCGACGTCACCAGTCCATGTATATTCACCGGCATAGGATGTTTTGGGCGACAGCAGATAGAAACGTTCAACAAACTTGTCGAAGGTTTGACGGTAAGCGAAACCAGCACGTCGGATCCGAACGTTCTCTTGGAGACCCAGGTACTTGATCTGGTGCAGGACGTTCCCAACGTTGTATTCCTTTGGCGCCTTGTTGTCATTGGGCTTGATTGTTCGGATGTAAGAGGGCTGCGCCTTCATAAGGGTCGCTACCAGGTCGTTAGCAGAGGTCTTGATCTTGTCACTAGCAGTCGGCGGCCGTCTCTTGTCGTCCTGGTTAACCTGGTTCGGGAAGAGCGTGTGGACAAACGGGTTGCTGCTCGACCCAACGAGGTTCAGTAGATCTTTGAGCAGGGCATCCTTGTTCTTGTCAGTCATTCCTTGAACCGAGTAGCTGACATCACCGGCATAATGCTTGACAATAAATTGACCCTGGCGACTCTCGAAGTTGGGGTTTTGTCCCAAGAAGTTAAGACGACCGACGAAGGTGTTATCCGCAGCACCCGAATCGGCATGAGCCGTCGCACAGGCATCGTTCAGGGCAGCGAAAACACCAGGGGGGCGCTTGTCTTCGATTAGCGAGCACACCACCTTGTTATCGAAGTAGGTAATGGGTGTCCACTTGATCTGTTCACGAGCATATTCATCTTGTTCGGCCTTCAGGGTCAACTGAATGAAAATCTGTTGCAGCTTTTCGTTCACATAGTTGATACAAAGCTGTTCAAACGAGTTTTTCTCGAAGATTTCGAATCCATAAATATCCAGGATACCGATCGAGTTGGAAATCGAGCTTCTGGCGGTCAAAGAAGAGTTGATGCGCTCCACGATCCAGTCGAAGAGGTTGAAATAGATTGCCTTGGACAAAGCGTCACGGACAGCGAGTGCCTGTGTCGTGTTCAAGGGCACTTCGTACACCGATCCTCGGCGTCCACCACGTGCCGTCTCCATCAAGCGGATTGTCATAGCTCGGTGTACCGACGGCGAGTCAACCTCGAGCAAGTATGCAACGTATGCAATGACCGACTCGTCTGCGATGGCGGAGTTCCCTTGGTCGTCTTCGACAAATTGAATGTTTCCAATCCACAGAATCGCTGCAAGCATACGGAAAACGTCGTCCTGCTCTGCCTCCGTCATACCAATGACACTCATTGCATTCAAGGTATCCTGAAATTCGGCATTATCATCTACTCCTGGCACATCGAAGCACTTCGACCGGCTCGTATACATGTAGGCTTGCGGTTGCTGTACACCGAACAGATCTAAATGACACGTAAGCCAACGTGTACGGAAGAATCAATATAAGCCAGTTCCTACCTCTGTACTTTTGCGGGGCCGCCTTGGTGAACTGGTAGAAGATGTGGAAGTTCCGCTCATTCGTGATCTGTCCGACAACTCGCGATTTCTCGAGCAGGTAGTTGGTGATGTGCGCCCCCACAGGCTCGCCTTGGGCGTTGAATTCCAGCTCTAGGTACTTTCCGAATCGCGACGAGTTGTTGTTGCGCAGGGTCTTTGCGTTACCAAAGGACTCGAGCAGAGGATTGGTGGCCAAAACCATGTCCTTGGTCTCCTGAATAGAGGAGTCACTGCCGCCGGATACACTGGCAATGTACTGCATGATCCGCTTGGCAGCTTCCGTCTTTCCGGCACCCGATTCTCCTGAAATAATCACACATTGGTTGTCCTTGTATGCGTTCATGTTATAGTAGGCAGATTCGGCCACGGCGAAGACATGGGGCGGAACTTCGAGACGGTTCTTATTCCGGTAGGATTCGAGGACCTGATCAGTGTAGATACCCACTGCGACCTGTCAGTGAAGAAATTCGAAATCATTCGCATGAAGCAATTAACATACAGTCTCGAAAGGGGTTGACAGACACCAAAACATGTCCGATATAGGTCTATCAAGGTACGCTGTTAGCCCCTGATTCCATATCCAGCGCGCACGACGCTGCGATTCTCGTATAACCAAGCAGTGGGTATCTTACATAAATTTCGCCATGTTCGAACCGAAGTTTCAAGTTATCGTTAATGGCCTCGTTGGAGATCTTGCTGAGCAGCGTAAGGTCCGATACTCCGATCTCCTTTTTCTTCGTAGTCTCGAACACAGCCTTCTTAACCTGAGGCTTTCCTCCTGCTCCTCGACCATCACCAATGTCGGCCGTAGCCCTCGAGCGACCAAAGCCTCGAGCCTTCTTCTCTCCGCCAACGGGTCGTCGTGAGTGTCCCTGAGGGCGATCGCATATTAGTCTCGCGTGCCTGAAATAGTATGACTGCGAGGAATCGACTGTAGTAACAAAACTCAACTCACCATGATTGTGTGTTAAGCGATTGTTCCTGAATTCGCGCCAGGCGACAGGGGTTCCGCCGAGTCCGAACGGAAGGAGGTAGATGAATTCTGGGGGAGGGACAGGTTTACGGATGCAATGCGGGAGGTGGGATAGTACTCATTCCAAGTGGCGGGGAAGGCCGACAAGCAACGAGCGTAGGATAGAGAGAATATATAAATAGAACAGTAACAAAAAGAGTGGTATAAATTGGTATAACACACCAAGAGAGTGAATGTGAAAGAGTAGAGTAGGTAGAGTAAGTACGGGAGGTTCGAGAGGAATGGGGAATGACGACGATGGAGAATAGCCGTCCGTCAGGGAAAGACTGCCAGTGACTGCGCCACACTGTGGCTCCAGTTCTAACGCGCAATCCTTTGCCTCCAAAAGGAAATCAGGAGAATTTACGCATTTAAATGCGCCAATCCAAAGTGTCAGAACGCCGGTGCTTTGATTTACGGTCCTTGGTTGTACGCATCTTATAAGAAGACACTACTGTCATTTCTCGCCGCATCATATCTAAACGTGCTCCTTTTCCAGACTTGGGCACGATTTGGGCTTCGACGCATCGTCTAGCAATAGGATATTGGTCAGTGCTTCTGACAGAAAAGGAGAACTTGTCAGATTCTATTCGGACGCCCAACCTCTGTCCCAGACACCTCATCTCCCAAGGAATCCCGTATAACAGCCTGTCCCTCCAGACCGCGAACCGCTTGACCCAATGCCCGCAACGGTGGAAATAAATCGCTCGGAATACTTGTTTGTATACGGCAACGGCAGGTCCACGATGCTGGTCATGTACTCTTGGATGCAGGGAAGGAAGCAGGACTAGGCATATATCCGCCTGCTCTTCTTGTAGCCAATTCTTAACATATATCAATTTACCATCTGGAAAGATAACTAAGAGTCAGGATCAGACACATGTGGATAGACTTTAACCCAAAGACCGTGGAGGAAGATTGTGAACAGGACATAATGATGGTTATTAAGTTTGTTATAGTCTTCCTATTTGAAGCGGAGAGGAATGGCCTGATTGCTGGGGTTTGTCCAATGCATTTTTCCTCTATAGTCTGTAGTGGTCCAAGTTAGCTTTCTTTCCATGTGCTCGAGGGTACTTATATATGACTATACGTCACTTGTAAAGCCGGATCTGATACTAGACGGAAACTAAAGCCACGGCGTCGAATTATTGGCATCCCAAATAATGATATATATATCGATGGCTGTAAAAGCGCAGGACGAGGAGAATAGGTGAAGTCAGAAGGACAGGCTCTAGGGCAATCCGAATGGGACTATTCAAGAGGTTGTGAAAAGGTACTATGCGGAAACATAGTGGTTTGGTCTAAATGCAAAGCTGTTTGTTCGTTGATGCAGTTATATTCTCAATGGAGTAGGAGAGTTTTATATACACATAAAGTACATACACGGGCGTGGTCCGAATAACGCGGCATCCACACTTCGTATGTTTCTTTGCAAAAGAGTAGGGTATCCTGGTAGCATGCAAATAATATAACAAAGAAAAGGCAAGTCTATATCTATCAGTGAATGGAAATAGGACCATCCAATCCCTCAAGAACTCTTGGGCTGGGTATCCTTATCAGCTTGGCCAGCTGATGAGCTCTCTGGCCGAGCGTCGGAGGCCTTTTTCGATGTTGGCGCTGCACTCTCTGGCGTAGCAGAGCTCTGCGGATTGCTCACAGAGTCCCAGAGAGACGAAATATACGATCCAATTTGCGACAGCCATCCTTCCTCTTTAGCATCCTCGGCCTCTTCTTTTTGTTCAACCTCCCACACCTCACGCGGCAGAATCCGAGATGGCGACTTCAGCGATAAAGTCTCGTTCTTGGCCTTTTGCTGTAGCAACTCTGTTTCAAGAGCTACCAAGGCCCTCCGGGAATTTTTCTCCGACTGCTCCAGCTCAACCAACCGAGACTCGACATCTTCCCGCCGTGTAGTCTCCTTCCTCCTGGACCTCAGAGACTCGTAGACAATCAACCCACCGGCCACTATGAACAGGAAAGACTCGCTGATAAACGACGCCCCTGATTCAATGGCTTTCGACTCCGACAGCGGGCGGATATGAGGCTTCGGAGCCGGTTTTTCTGCTTCTGTGGCCGCAGCCTTTGCTTTTGCTATTGCCTCTTCTTCCGCTTTGCTCTCTGCTTGTGTTTTCACGGTCGGAGATGTGGGCTTATGTTTCCGGGCTGCGGCTTCAGCAGCTGCTCGTCGTTCTGCGGTGGTGCTATCGCGCAAGAGACCGAGACGTAACCGCATGTCCATGCGGTGAAGAGACTGCGCCATGGAGACGCATATCCGTCGGAAGCGTTCATGCTCACGGGCCTGTGCTTTGAGTTGATTCTGGGGTCACAGAGTCACGGATCAGCATGAGCTCCCCAAAAAAGAGGGGCAGTGTGGCTCACCGCAATGGGCTTGGACAGTGTCCGAATGACAAGTGAGGAGAGTTTCAGCGTAAGAGACATGGTGGCTATTTGTATTAAGTGGAGGATGAAGTTTGTGTAAGCAAAGCCGACGAGGGACAACAATATTTGAAGATGGCTAGTTACCCACGTCGTCATCGCTGCCCGGTCCCTCAGGCACAAGCCCACATTCCTATATAGGCCTAGTGCAAATGCGCTGTCCTGCTGACATAAACACCGCCCGTTGTTACGGCATTCTGGTCAATGTTTATCGATTTCCTCTTCAGGCAGTCCGTTTGGCGGCTGCAATCCTTACTTTTCGGCAACCTCATCGCTTCTTTTCCTCTCTTCTCCCCCACCTGCTCCCGTTCCCTCGCCGCTGTCTCTCGGAGGTGCTTGCATTTCTTGTCTTTGTTTTTCTGCTTAATTCGGTTTATTTGCCTTTTTTTTTTTTTTTTTTCTTTTGAGCGTCATTGTTGTTTTTGGTAAGTCTTTGAACCCGTGTGCAATGCCTCTCTTTGTCACAAGCTATGCATCTCCCGATACGGAACCAAAAATCAATGCAATTGACAGCTGACAAGGTTTAGGGATACCCGGGGACTGTAAAAGCCCTATTGTGACTATAATCAGTTTGCATTCATCGCTATACTTGATGACCATTACGACCTGGATATACTAGACCTCGAGTCACCGCCAGTTTATAATCGTTCGATGTTCACCTGAGAAGGGACAAAAACCATCATGGAGGCATTGACACCGCGATCTACAAACCAGGTGATCAAACCTAAGGTGGCGATGGAGCGGAAGGTGTTGGATAAAAATGCTGCTGCCGCCGCTGCCAAAGCCAAACAAAAGGCCCCTGTGATGAAGGATCATCATGCACAACCTCCACCGGCAATCGTGGTAGAGCCTGATGTGGAAGGAGAACGGTACACGACCGGCGGGTTTCTGGGCAAAGGAGGGTTTGCGATATGCTATGAAGGGAGGTTAATGCGCAATGGACGTGTATTTGCGATGAAGGTGGTGAAGGCGGAGATGAAGCAGAAGAAGATGGAGGAGAAGGTATGCTTGCTATTTGTTCCACCTTTAAAGGTTCCTTCATACTAATGAAGTCGCGCAGTTCCAAACTGAACTCCAAATTCATTCGAAAATGCGACATCCCCACATCGTCCGATTCCATCGAGCCTTTACCTTCCACAACAGCATCTACGTCGTTCTCGAATTATGCCCCAACGGCTCCATCATGGACATGGTCAGGAAAAGAAGGTGTCTCAGTTTGCCCGAAGTGAGAAGGATTATGATTCAACTATGCGGAGCGGTTAAATACCTTCATAAGCGGCATGTCGCCCATCGGGATTTGAAAATGGGGAACTTGTTCTTGGACCACAACATGGATATCAAAGTAGGAGACTTTGGACTTGCTGCAATGATCATGTCAGAGAAGGACGAAAGGCGGAGAACGACACTATGCGGGACGCCCAACTACATCGCGCCTGAGATTTTGGATAAGACAAAACGGGGACATACGCAGAAAGTTGATATTTGGTCCCTGGGGGTTATTTGGTAAGGGCTTACTATCCTGTCCACAGCATTGTCCAACTAACAAAATTGCACTCTAGCTTCGCCATGCTCACCGGTTACCCCCCATTCCAATCGAAAACGCAAGAAGAAATTTATAAGAAGGTGCGGAATCTGGTCTACGTTTGGCCCAAAGGGTCCGAGTGCGCCAACGATATCCCGGAAGAGGCCAAGAGCCTGGTTGACTCATGTCTTAATCTGGAGGAGGAACAACGTCCGGAACCAGACGATATCGTTGAGCACCCATTCTTCGATATGTACGATGGATGCATACCTGCACGCCTCGATCCAGCATGCTCTCATACCAAGCCGGTCTGGCTGAGGTCACAGACACCACGCGGCGACACCATGATGCGTAGTCATAGTTTGGAACACGACGAACGGTTATCCGGATACATCGAGCATGTTGAAGATCCGATCCAGCGTTACCGGGTTTGTAAGGCTGCGTTCTATACGCTATGTGGTGTGGGGAGAAAACCAGATGGAACTGTTCGCAGGGCGGCCGGAAAGAATTGCAACAAAACGGCATATGCTGAGTGTGCCGTGGAGGAAGAAAGGAGACTCAACCCCGTGATCCCGTTACCACCGGACTTCGTTTACAAATACCCCCATGATCCAGATGGAGATTGGAGTCTCCCCGATCCTGCGTTTCCGTCTCGCAAGGATGACTCCTCGCCGGATAGCAGCGTTCTTTCGAGCCGCAGTATGTCTCTCCGGCACAATTCAATTAACACGGCATCACTCTCGCGGACACAGACGGCTCTATTGGCCGCGCAACAAAGGCGAAAGGAGTCCCAAAGCCACGCGGCTACTTTGCGACAACCGTCAATCGGACGAGGTTCGACACGCAAGGCACCCGCAATCAACGATCCAGCAGGTCAAACTTTTCAGCCAATTCTGGAAGCTAAGTCTGCTGAAGCCGATGCTGCTCCGGCACCTCCTGCTATTGGTGGCCTGGCCGAACGACCCATGCGACCACGCAGAGGCGTAGCTGCTTCTTATTCTGGATCGATCCGAAGTGCAGACAGTAACGCTGCGGGAGCAATCACGAAGTCAAGCACCGTTCCTGCTATGCTCACAGTTGGCAAGACCCGCTCCCAGTCTAGGAGATTAGAAGCTGCCAACAGCCAAGGGCTAACTCGCCAGGCAACTGTTCCGGAGAGAGTCCCGTCAGTAATAACCAAGGAAGTACCCGCCAAAAAGCAACCACCTCCATCACGCCCAACATCGAGGATGACTGATGTCGAAGTGCTTTCGACACCAAAGCCGGAAAACAATGAGGAGCCAGTGAAGAAGTTGCCTGAAGCAAACTCCCGTCGCTCTAGGACTGAGGTTCCTACACCAGTGACCCGATCCGGTAGTACTAGCGGACCATCCACTGCCAGCAAGCCTCGTTCGTCTCTTGGAGCACATCCGCTATTTCATGCTCGGGATCCATGTCAGGTCGTGCCAAGGACCTCCGTTAGCGAGGTGAATACTGACTTGCGACTTATGCTTTCCCACCTTGCTCCGCAATCCTCGGTCCGTAGACGACCCGGTTCCAGACGCGAACCCCATGCGTATGTCATCAAGTGGGTTGATTATACCAATAGGTACGGAATTGGCTATGTCTTGGATGATGGCAGCGTTGGATGCGTTTTCAAGGCCGAGAATGGACAGCCAGCGAGTAGTGTTGTTTTGCGAGCTGGAGAGAAGCACATTCGTCGTAAGGCACGAAGTCAGGAGACGAAGAACTACGAGTATTCGGAGGTGGACCAGTTGGTGCCTCGGAATGGATTGCCGATTGAGCTATACGAGAATTGCGACAACGATCCATTAGTCCCTCGGAGCGCTGTTCGACGTGCGTTCATTCCACCATCGGTGTTCGAAGTCAAGCGGTATCAGAATGGATCTGGCGTTGGAATCAAGCTTCGTCATGACCTCCATGGTGAACATGGGCCTGCGGACTACGAGAAGATCAAACGGGTTAAGCTGGTCGACCAGTTCGGAAAGTATATGATTGGATCTCTGGGTAGACATGGCGACGAAGGCCTGGCCGATGATGACCTTACAAAGAGCGATGGTCAATTCATCAAATTCTACCAGCGCCTGGGCAATGTTGGTGTTTGGGGATTCGGTGATGGCGCTTTTCAGTTCAACTTCCCCGACCACACGAAGCTTGTTATCTCGCCTGGCTCTACACGGACCTCCTCGCCATGGATCGACTTCTACCACCTCTCCCCATCTGCCGCACGTTACCTTGCCGCCAAGGGCAAGATGCACCCTTCCGGATTTGACACCCGAGCTGTTGCTTCCGACGAAGCAGTGACATTTCTGAGCATTGCCCACGGCACGTTGACGAGCTCCGTGGATGAGCGAATCCGAGATGTACTTGAGGCGAACTCCTTCCTGGAGAAGATCCAGTTCATGAAGGACGTCTTGAAAGTGTGGATCAAGAAGGGACGACTTGGCGGTCGACCTTCCCCCGCACCTTCTGACGATGGCTCATCATCGGAGATGTTCTGGGAGGGCTCGCAAGAACGTCCTCAAGGCGGAAGCGGCGGCAAGTTTGTCTGGGTGACTGTTGGTGCACCTGGCGGCGATGGCGAGTATCGCTCTATATCGCTCAAGGAGAAACGGTCTGACGGCGAGGTGGACACGCTCAGAGAGCGATTAGAGCGGCTGGGAGGAAAGGCATAATCGAGACTCTACCCTTATTTATAGTTATGTTACGACTTATGACTTGCATTTTGTCTTGGTTAATACTTGATTCTTTTCCTATGGAGTTCGTCTGCTATGGGTAACTTTTGAATACACTCGTCTATACAGTTCCTCTATACTATATGAATCAGTCGTACTTTGCGTGTTAATCCTTAACCATATACGCCTGCACATACCCCCCGGCAACCTCCTCCTCCTGCACAACCCGAAAACCCCTCCTCTCATACATAGGCTTGCCCGCCGGAGACGCAGACAGAAATACGGGTACTCTGTCACTATCTGCACGATCAAGACCCCATTTTAGGAGCATTGAGGCGATTCCTTTCCCGTTGTGGGAGGGGTGTGTGCCGAGCATGTCGAGGTCTGCGCAGTTAAATACTGTACGAGGTACTAGATATATGTGGTACATATGCAGGGTATGCAGGAACACGGCATTTATATAAGGAGCAGAGGATGCATGGATAAGGAGGGATGGAGGACTTACAGTAATGCGACTTCGAGCCTATATATTCCTCTCGTTTCGCAGCCATACCGCCAAAGAATCGCTCGCAGAGAGCTGGGTCACTACTTTGGGGCCATTGGCCTTCCTCTTTCTCTCCTGTTTTACCCCTCTCTTTCTGATTTTCTTGTGATTGATATGCCGGAAACTTCCAAATCGCAAACGCTGCTATCTCCCCTTCACTTTCATTGCCTCCCGAACTACCAGATGCATTATCAGGTGTATCAACAACCTTCAACAAAGCCTGTCCCGGCGCAGTTGCTTCCCTCGCAAACTTTTCCTCCCACCACACGCGCACGTCGGGCGTGCGCGGGAATAAAGCGTGGTTGAAGGGGTCGGAGAAGGCGGCAAGGAAGAGGGTTGTTAGAGCGGGGGAGTCGCGGGGTGTGGCGGGGTGAATCTTGAGGGGCATCCTCTATTTTTTTTGAGGATTGGAGTGTTTGGGTTGGAGGTTGGAGGTGTTGGGGTGATATCGTTGATGTCCAGATTTGGTTATCTTGATAAGTCACGTGAGATATTTCGCATACATGTAGTGAGATCGATGAATCGCTGATATTATTTAATATAATCATTTATTTCGTGATAAATACATGTCAAATCATTCGACGCCCAATCACCATCATTCATAGGCACATTAACACCTTAACCCCCTTAGCCAACTCAAGCATCAAGCACGATACTTCTCCGCACTCGTCCCATAATCACTCTCCGGACTCCGCGGCCTAGGATGCTGCTCCTGATGGTGATGCCTCTGCGGCAAGAAAGACCGTCTGGTATACTCCGCCGGCGTCCTACTCTCCCCGCTCTTCGTCGCTTCGATCTCGCGCTTCACGCCCTCGTACATTCGTTCCACGATTTGGATCTCTTCTTGTACGTCTAGTTCACTACCGACTAGACAAAGTTCTCGTTCACGCTGCTCAATGTATTCCCGAATATTCCGCCATTCATTTTGGTAGTGTTTAAGTCGATCGGGTAAGCCCGAGCCCTTTAGGTATGTGAGAATACCAGCCATGATGGTATTCAAAGCCCCGAACGCTGTAACAGCGGAATGTGGCCCGCTGGCGGCACCCAGTGCCGTGATCGCGGCTGCAGCAACGACCTGTATACCCAAACAGACATTGATAAGAATGCTGAAAAACCGATACCGAGAGTCTGCAGATTGCTCAGCGCGCACGACGCGCTCGTAGATACCCACGTTGGGGGCATGGCGGTCGGAGTGGTGCGGGATAGTAAGGGCGGGGACGGTGTCGATGCCCGTGAGGGCGCGGAAGACCAAGAGTTTGTCTTCTGGGGGGATGAGGTGGTTTCTGTCGGTTTGGGTGATTGTGCGGCGGATTGGTTGGATGGGGGGTTGCGGGTAGGTGTGAGGGTAGGCTTGGGGGTCGGTGGATTCGGGGTTGTAGTTGTTGTTGCTGGGTTGGTTGGTGGGTGGGATTTGTTGGCTGAGGGGGTGAAATCTGGGGAGACCTGGCTCTTCGGGGTCCAGGGCTGCAAGGAGGCGCCAGATTAGGCTTCTGCCGCGACGTTGCTCTGCCATTTTGCGTAGTGTTGCGGTTCAAGTGATATGGGTTTGGTGTGGTTAGGAGGATGGAAGAGGAATGATTGCGACGCGACAAACAGCAATAAAAGATAGAGCAGCTCATTTACCGCCTCAGCCCAAAAAAATTCTCTTTACTTTTTCCCTTTGACGTATCATTCTTGATCGAGTTAAACCAACCCTAATCTAAATACCGCACGGGGCAGAGGAAGGCCATCACCCAACTGGGAAAGAGGCGGGAGAAAGAGGCCGCAGATGGCCCACGACAGTGTGATGGGTATTTTCCAAGGCCCAAAAGTTTTACTAGTTCGCGTTAATCACAGTTCATTTCCCGTTCAGCTGAGGCCGCTTTTGCCGATATGAGTTCCGGGAGGGGACCCCATACAAGAATAGTTAGACACGGACACAGACACGGACACGGGTGCCGAATGCGACTCAAAAAGCGGTCTCGGCGCGTATCACGGCCAATATTATCTTTGAGCCGGAGAATTATTTAGCTGTTTATGGGGTTAGCCGGTCTGATAAGGGTCTCTCCACACCGCAGGGTAAAAAAGTACAAGTGACAGCTATGGATAGAGGCTTGCATGGCAGAGTATCCTCGGTAGAATTCAGAACGAACATGCACGAACCTGAATATCAAAAGATTTTCTCTGCACAGTCACATCACAGCAAGGATAATTCGCGTCGAGCGCAATCTGTGGTGTTCTGATTATCGTGATCAACAGAGACCGGCGAACTGAATTCGACGCCGGTACGGACCGGTCAAAAGTATGGCCTCATCAGGTGTCAGCCTCGCGCATTGACTGGTCTCATGAGGGACGAGGGTCCATATCCACTGGACCCTGATTGGCATGGACAGTGGTGGCTCCATATTATTCGGTTGCGTAGCTTGCTGGAGTCGGGACAAAGGAAGTTTGCTGCTATTATTTGATTCGATATCTCGAGAGTGGAAGACAAGCAAAGTGAAAAGGACAACAAATATAAAGGACGCAAAGGATAGATAGGAAAGTGTGGAATTCTGGCTTAAAAAAAAGAGATGCGCGAAAGGAGATTCGAACTCCCGACCTTCGCATATCGTATTCCAAAGGACGGTTACGAGTGCGACATCATAACCACTAGACAACTCGCGCTACAATCCGGATTTTTGCCTTATGAAATATACATGTTTTACAAGCGACCACCCGCTGTCCCAATGTGGTAACATGTCCCCTCGCACCATTGAGGGGCATTTTGTCAACATCCACCAGATTAGGTTGCGAGACATCCTAAAAAGATATACACAATTCCAATAGCATACCATGGGCGACACGGGAATTTCAAAGGCAGAGCGTCTGCTCGTCACTTTCTTCAAAGAGATCCCCGCTCCGCTGGTCGCACATATCCAGCGCCAGTTCCCTGAGACCGAGGTCACTATTTACCAGTCCCAGAAAGGCGTTCCGGTTCCAAGAGGTTGGTCATAAGCACATTGCTACGATATGTTCACATTGTTAACGGAACCAAAAGAGTTATGGCAAAATGCGACGCTGGTCTGCACGTTTACCGACCTTCCGGATCCTGAGGATGCTGGCAAGTATGTGCATTAGGAACCTGATTAGTAGCCTCGATACTAATTGTTCTATAGCATTAAGTTGATCCATACTGTGTCTGCTGGAATCGACCACTTTGTCCACCACCCTATCATCCAGAACTCTACCATCCCCATCAGCACCAGTTCCGGCATCCACGGTCCTCCCATGGCAGAATGGACCGTAATGAACTGGTTGACCTCTGCGAGGAAATTCCTTCATTTGAGTGAAGCGCAGAAACAACACAACTGGGGAGATGTCGAAGAGTACATGCCCACTTGCACTGATCAAGTCGGGAAGAAAGTGGGCATTTTGGGATACGGAAGTATTGGACGACAGAGTGCGTTCCTTTTACGTCAACGGGTTCGTCAACGGAGTTAACATGCATACAGTCGCAAAAGTATCTGCAGCCCTTGGTATGACCGTTCATGCATACACAGCATCCCCACGGCCAACGCCCTCCTCGCGACGCGACACCGGCTATATTGTCCCCGGCACCGGCGACGCAGATGGCACAGTCCCAGTCTCCTGGCACCACGGCATAGACAAAGCATCCATCCATGCGTTTCTCTCTTTAGGTCTCGACCACCTAGTTATCTCCCTCCCGCTCACCCCACAAACCACCCACCTCATCGGCGCGGAAGAATTCTCCCTCCTCGCCGCGAACTGCACCCATCCCTTCAGCAAGCCGTATGTCACCAATATCTCGCGCGGAAAAGTCATAGATCAGGATGCGCTTGTGGCATCGCTCAAGTCTGGAGAATTGGGTGGCGCTGCGTTGGACGTGACGGATCCTGAACCTCTGCCTGCTGATCATCCATTGTGGGATGTGCCGGGTGTGCAGATTAGTCCGCATGTTAGTTCTTTGGGGAAGGAGTATTTCCCAAGATCGCTGGACATTCTCCGGGTGAATCTGGATAAGTTGAAGAAGGGTGAGGAATTTGTAAATGAGTACAAGCGGGGGAAGGGGTATTGAGCCTATTCCAGTACATATATGGACCTCTACGACTCATGTCTGAAGGCAAACATAGTCATCTTTGTTCGATAGATTCTGAAAGCTATATACACAATTTCAAATAGAAATACAAGGCCAAGCATTCACCATGTATAATCTTAGTCACTGATCATGCGTACTCGTGAAGACAAACCCTGGATCTTATCATTCACTGTAGCTTTTCGTTATTTTCTCCTCTCATAAAGATATTTACAGATGCAGCAAACTCAGAATACTACATGATACACATGTTCATTGGTGATCGAATTCGACAAGCCCCTTCTTCGAATTCTCAAGATGACCAAAAATCTCTAGAGGGGGTTGTCACTATGGATGATGAGAGCTTTCACTCTGGCTAATCTCGGCTGAGAAGACCAAGGGCTTTGATCTTGTGTACTTTCAATCAAAAGGCATTGTTCGCTAATACATCCAGAACAATTCCCAGAGTTTAGATCAAGATGAAATTCTAAGAACTAATATGGGCTTTCCACGTTAGCCAAATACGAACCCTATCTCCACAAGCAAGCTCTGCTAGTCCACTAGGCTAGAGCACGCTGTGACGATGACTTGGCAAGTGCCGCGTCTCGCTTGTAACAAGGAGCGACATCTTATACTGAATACCGTGTTTTACACACACCTGATGTAGCTAACAACCATATCAGGGATTGTATTCCCATACACCCCTTCTTGAAGGGGCTGGAGAATTGGAAGTATCCAAACCACACCCAGCATCAGGAAAGCTAAAGGCAAACGTCGAGATTTTAGATAATGATTAGAAGAACATTGGAGTAGGTGCTAAATATTGGAAAGCTAATCCGCAGCGATTTTACGAAGGGAAGTGATTATCTTGAAGATTTGGTCATCGCCCTTGACGGCCTTGACGCTACAATCCAGGAGATATTGTCGTCTTCCAAAATCATTACCACAGTCTTTGAATATGCGAACAAAGCGATGTCACCAGCCTTGTCCGCCAATTGCGGTACTCAAAGATCTTCCCCTAACCTTTGGGAATTCCAAGGCGTGCGTGATCCCTGGAAATAGCGTGTATGACGAAAAACTGGGCCCTAAGACTTGTTAGGTAACACAGAGTTCCCTGAATTTGGTACCATAAATTGGGGAACGTGTTGAAAGAAGGAGAGGAGAATAGTCCAAGAAGGTTTCTGGTAAGTACTAGGGGATGGACACAAGTATAATGAAACGAGGCTGATGCAATTCTTTCAGGCAAAATAACATTACAAAAAAGGGGAGTTTCGTTGCTCGTTTGACTCGACATACGACGAGACAAGCTTTTTGCGCCAAAAATCAATTGGGGGGAAGGGGGCCGGGGGGCTAGAGTATCCGCTCTGGAGTGCATCTCGCTTTTAATGGACCTTGTCGGGTTACCCTGCAAACAACAATGGAGATTCGGAATTGTGCCTGAAGATATGAGAATTCAAGTCCGCATTGCGGGCTTCCAGGCTGGCTGCTGTCTAGATGAGTGACACACGAGTAAAAATACTCTCACGACAACTTAATTTGTGTTAATCAGAAGCAGCATTCATGACGTTTCGGCTGTTGAGAGGATTGCAAAGCTTACTGGACCTTCAAGGAAGGAAGGAAGAAACAGAGGAAACAATTAGGGTTACAACAATGGTCAATATCAAACAGAACCAGTATTCAAACCTAGAAACAGTGATCCTGTCGAAGACAAGAGATTCGCCTATACCTACAGACCCCTACGAACAAACGACCTTCTACGCCAGGAGCGGGTTAAGTGCGGGTTACTGTATGACACTTCCTAGCTTTGCGAACTGCACAGCCGGAGCCAACAAAGCGGAGTATTTGCAGGGAAATGTATCTCACCGTGATATGAGCATATAAACAACGTTTGTGCCACCCGAATACTCCTCACGGCAGGGCTATGGCAAGGGGAGTCTCGTGCTCAATGTTTGCATGATAAGATCTATGGCCAGCTCGCGTCCTATATTGTTGTGGGACTGAGCACGTTAGATACGTTCTCATGACCATTGGAGCAGGGCTCTCTATCTTGGATATTTTCGAATGTAGCATTTTAGTCTCTTAATAAGCTTTTTCCTTGGACACACCCTTCCTTATTACACACTCGTGCAATTCTGTTGGTAGTCTTAGCGCCTCCTCATGTTTCATAGAATAAGGCGCCAGGAGTGGCTGACATCTAGGAACAGAAAATTGACATTAATTCATATATTAATTCTTAATATTACATGTTAAAATCATCATACTTCAACAGAGTACACCTAAGCAAAATAAGACCTAACCCCTTCCTCAAGCACAACACCAATAACCCCACTCCCAAGAACAGCCCAAGTCCACGGATTCGCCAACTCAGTCAAGCTAGGCCAGAAGCTGTTCTTCTCAGCTCGCCAAGTTTGCAACTGCTCATACTTGTGCGGGTCGTTGAGCTTGTAGCGCGATTCCTGGCTCGCTTCGTTCTGCTTGTCACCACCGACGAAGCGCAGGTATGCGTAGTTTGCGAGTGGACCAAGGAGAATGAAGGGGTTGAAGCTGTTGGCGGCGTTAAGGATGATGAAGGAGAAGTGGACGAGGGAGTCGCCGAGATAGCTGTACGGATTAGCTTCTGTTCAATGAAGATTAGGAGTTTAGATGAGGGGGTGCCTACTTTGGATGCCGCACGATACTCCACACACCATTACGGCAGAGATCAGACCGCTTCTGACGGTGCGATTCCAACTGCGTATCGGCAAAAGCCTCCATAGCGAAACCAGCACTGAATAAGCCCACACCTAGCGTCCTCAGAGCACACGACACCTCCGGCTCAACCGAGAGCGTCGACGAAGGCATCCGGAAAGGCAGAGTGAAAGGAAGCGTGATGAATGTCAAAAATGCAGCCTCAGGCAAGAATTGCTTAAAGAAAGCCGCATTCCAGAATCCCTTGTCCTGCTTCTTCAACTCATCGTAGCGCGGGTCGTCCTTACCGCGGCTCACAGACCGCGACACAATACGGTAGAACAGGCGCGTGCCCCAGAGAGTCACAGAGCTGAGCAGGAGTTTCTCGGTCCAGGGTAGGATGTTCCAGGCGGTTGTGAAGGGGATGTTGTCGTAGTATACGCGGCGGCCGACAGCACTCCACCAGGCGTTGGCGACCTGGCTGGAGGGCCAATTGTAGTCTTTGATTTCGCCTCGGTCTGTTGCTCGCGCGGCAGCATAACTGGCGAGGGTGAGGCCGGTGTGCAGGGTGAAGGATGGTAGAAGGGTAGATTTTAAGATGCCGACGTCACCGGCGCTTAAATTTATATCGGAGTTTCGAAGGGTATTGAGTGGTTGGTCCATGCCAACCACTGGCTTTGCGCCGTAAGCCTCCATTTTGCGTTGGTTTTAAAGCGTTTTGCTATCGGGATTGGGGAGTTTTCATGGGAATTGGAAGCTTTATGAAGCTTGCTTGATGTTGATGTCAGTATTATGTAAGTTTCGTCCTATGCAAGTTAAATTCAATTGTGTTACCCCGGCGTCTATGAAACAGGTCATCTATATTATGATATCATTTCATCATATTAGAAATCATCAAACCTTTGCGCCGAAAAGCGCAAGAGCACCCATGGCTATATACATATGCAGTAGAATATTTGCGAAATAGTTAGTGCAAAATATAAAAAGTAGGACGGTATCCCCGGCAAATGCACAACTAATCGGACTCCGGTAGATGACAGATATTGGAAAGGTTTAAATCGAGACGAGGAACTCCAGAGTCCCTAGTTTCATAGTTCTCGTTGATCAAATCTGACAGCCGATATTTCCAGAGATCGAACGTATACGAATCTTCCGACCTAGACTCTGTAAATGCGGCAAAATCACCTCCACATTGGGTATATAGATCATGCGTTAAATGCCCTTCAATGGAGTTCGTCAATCCCGAGACGTCAAATGGCATTATCAAGCAAACATCATGCAGATCATGACCATCAGGGATTTTCTCAAGCGGTAATTTGCTGGTTTGGATTCGTCGAGCTTTTGCGTTCTGGGGTTGCTCCTGTGGAAAGACGTTTTGGCGGATCAAGTATGCCCTCGGGTCGAAAGGACTCAACATAGACTTCGAAGTAGACGACTCGGGAGTAAAAGGTAGCTGACTTTGTTGTTCATTCGAGCGTGAGTTTAGCGTGGCTCGAGCTGCGAGATATCGACTGTGATGCGGAGAATTTGTAGAAGGGGGAGTCTCAAGACGGTTCCTGATTTCCTCTCGCCGTTGTATAATAGCTTCTTTCTTCCGACGTTCGAAATCAAGTGCTTGTTCTACTTCCGGATTGGGTTGAGGTTCAGACAGCTGGTGCAGTCTGGCAGACCATTTCTCCATGACCGGTAATTCCTGGCGCTTGTTTGCAACTTCTGCAACCCGGCTTGGGTCTCTTGAAGAACCTTGGTCTTGTGTCAATGGCTGAGAAGATGCACGAGTAGCTTTCATATTGCCAATGCCATTCTGGGTGGATAAGTCCTCAAAGGCTTCTAGCGTATTGGATGGCGACTGTTCCGATGACCCAAGTCGCGTTTTTGCTAACTGAGTCGACGAATATTCTTCCTCTTCTTCATTCTCGGGCCAATGGTCTTCATTCTCACGAAGTCCCGGCTGGGTGATCCTTGAGAACCAGGTATCGAGAGCACCATTGCCGTACCGCTCCCTGTCACGCTCTCTTGCTTTCCTCGTACTACCTTGTATAGAGGCAGTAGGCGATGCTCGTGTATACTGCTCATCTGACAGAGGACGAGCATCCATGGGGGAGGTCGACGTGGAATTGGGATTAGAATTCGAGGCTGGTGGACTTAGTAGAACCGAGCTTCTCGAAGGCGTAGGCGACATCTGATTTTCACTGCGTTGTCTCCGCACTGGTTCTCTCGTCGTATTCGTTATGAGGGGAACTGAGCTTGGTCCAGCCTGGGTTCCCATCGGGGTGCGAAATGGAGAATTCAACTTGGTCATTGACCATGGGTTCAGTGCTTCCCGATCCCCGCTCCCTCTGCGACATCCATCTTGAGAGTTTTTGCCCACTGGCCATGTGTTGACTTCGATATCTCGAGGATCGTTAGGCAATGATGGTCTCCTAAAGCCTGACGATGATGTAATAAACGAAGGTACCGAATCGCTACTCGTCGCCGGAACTTGTAAGGCTGAGGGAACCGGGCTTTTTCGTGCCATGAGCAGCTCGAATCCATCGTTACAAGACGCCCTTTCTTTTCCTTTGTTCGATGATTGCTTTTTCTGAAAGGGCCCAGTGATATTGCCGTACATTTCTCGAAAAAGATCTTCTACCAGAGAGAGAATTCGTTGCGTATCCTCAAACAAAACATCATCTTTGGCCGGTTCGATGTTGACGTCGTAGCTCCCAGGTGTGCACTCAATCTGCAAGCAGAGGAATGGATCGTTAATTGATTCTGACTCCCCACCACACGAGCTGACTGAACGAAGATAATTTTTATATAGCTTCGTGATATCGCGCGTGACCCCCCTTCCGTTGGCCAGGGGTCTGCCGTCGACGCCAAAGTACTGGCCTGCGTTGTTGACCCTGGTAAAATCTATCTATGTTAAGCAGTGCTAGCTCAGAGGGCTAAGGTTTATTACCTGCATCTTTTTTTGCAAGAAGGGCTACTACCTTGTAATCTGCGCTATCATCCTCAAGTGGCCATTCCTTGATTGTACAATTCGAGGCGACATCCGTGCCAACGATTTTCAAGGCTGCGTCGCTGACACTTGCGGTTTGGCTCCCAGAATACATCCAGTTGTTGCTCTCATTCTTTGCCTTGATGACTTTCAAGGAGAGTCTCTTTGTCGGTTGACATACGGCATATGTCTGCAAGAGTTTCTTGATTTTTGAAAGCGTTTTGCCCGCACTTTTCAACGCCATCTGTTTCCGCACAGGGATGTGCTTAAGGAAGTCCGTGATCTTGACAGTCGTTCCCACCGGATGAGACGTACGTTGAGAGCTAAACCATACCGTCAGTACCAAGTGTATTTCGAGATTGCACGGTACACACCTAACCAACTCCCCATTCCTTCCATATTTGATAGCTGAACCAACCACTTCCGCCGCTACCCTAGTAGTAACAGCAACATTTCTAGACATCTCCGCCACACTAGCCAAAGCCTCCCCCCTGAATCCCAACGAACTCCCTCCAATTTTTCTGAGATCCTCTACCGTCTGGATCTTGCTGGTGAAGGTGCGTCTGCAGACGACAGCATGATCTTCGGACGGGATACCATGGCCATTGTCTTTTACCTGGATGACATCCAGCGTGTTCTGGGATATTTCTACAAACACGGATGAAGCAGATGCGTCAAGAGCATTTTCCAACAATTCCTTGACGATGGAGCATGGGTCCGTGATTACAGACGTTGAGCCGATTGCCCGGACGATATTCTGGGGGAGGGCCGTAATCGGCATTGTGAAGGAGTATCAGGGTATCATGCTCATAAATAGACAGTTCAGGTCATAATATACAGATATCTTGATGAATATAGTTAATAGAAAGAATGTTGTTGAAGATGAAGGGGAGGAGTCGAGACGAAATTCTATTTCCACGCACCTGAACGGCCACGTGACCATATAGCGAATGTCGGAAATGTGGCTTAGTCAGGGTTGAAAGTACGTATCAAGCGTATATGGTTGAGGTCTCTGATTCTTGCAAAAGTGTGCTATCTAGGATCCTATATACGACCGTAAATACCTTATAGAGTATACTAAGCGATTGTGCGGTTTCAAAAGCAGTAATAGCAGAGTAAATACGCTGCTTTTCGCCATATGATATCAGCAAGGCATCAATCAGGCATCAGTTGGTATTGTTCGGTAAGGAACCTCTATATTCCGACA